>NC_135961.1:59379301-59476801 GCF_053455715.1 Rhinoraja longicauda | reverse complement strand
TTTAGAAGGATGAGGGGGGATCTTATTGAAACATATAAGATAATTAGGGGATTGGACACATTAGAGGCAGATAACATGTTCCCAATGTTGGGGGAGTCCAGAACAAGGGGCCACAGTTTGAGAATAAGGGGTAGGCCATTTAGAACGGAGATGAGGAAGAACTTTTTCAGTCAGAGGGTGGTGAAGGTGTGGAATTCTCTGCCTCAGAAGGCAGTGGAGGCCAGTTCGTTGGATGCTTTCAAGAGAGAGCTGGATAGAGCTCTTAAGGATAGCGGAGTGAGGGGGTATGGGGAGAAGGCAGGAACGGGGTACTGATTGATAGTGATCAGCCATGATCGCATTGAATGGCGGTGCTGGCTCGAAGGGCTGAATGGCCTACTCCTGCACCTATTGTCTATTGTCTATTGTCTATTGTCTATTGTCACTGTCAGTCGCTGCGCCACAATAAGGTCATGTTCATGTGATAGGAGCAGAATTAGGCCATTCGGTCCATCAAGTTTACTCCGCCATTCAATCATGGCTGATCTATCTCTCCCTCCTAACCCCATTATCCTGCCTTCTCCCCATAATCCTTGACACCCATACTAAATTGTAAATTTCCCCGGTGTGGGACGGATAAAGGAACATATTATTATTATTATTATTATTAATCTAGGTAGTGTTGTAGAGCCGAGGGATCTAGGAGTGCAGGTGCATGGCTCCTTGAAGGTCGAGTCGCAGGTGGTTAAGGTGGTCAAAACGTTTTTGGGCACTTTGACCTGCATCAGTCAGAGTATTGAGTATATCAGTCTGAAGAAGGGTCTCGACCCGAAACGTCACCCATTCCTTCTCTCCCGAGATGCTGCCTGACCTGCTGAGTTACTCCAGCATTTTGTGAATAAATACCTATTGAGTATAATAATAATAATAATGCATTACATTTATATAGCGCTTTTCAAACATTCAAAGACGCTTTACAGGGATTACTAGAACATAGAGAAGTAAATAAATAGATAAATAAGTAAACGAACAGAAAAAGGAGACAGAAGGTGAGGTGACGGTCAGTGGTTGAAGGCAGTGCTGAACAGGTGAGACCAGTGATGTTTTGAATGTGGTGAGTGAGGAGGAGTCTCTGGGGTAGTGAGTTCCATAGGGTGGGAGCAGCGATGGAGAAAGCCCTGTCCCCCCAGGATCTGAGTTTGGTCCGGATGGGGGGGGGACAGGAGATTGGCAGCAGCAGAGCGGAGGGTGCAGGTGGGAGTGTGCCTGTGGAGGAGGTCAGTCAGGTAGGATGGGGCCAGATTATGGAGGGCTTTGTAGGTCATGAGGAGGATTTTGTACTGGATTCTCTGGGGGATGGGGAGCCAGTGGAGCTTGTAAAGGACGGGGGTGATATGGTCACGGATCGGGGAGTGGGTGAGTAGACGGGCAGCGGAGTTTTGAATGTATTGAAGTTTACTGATGATTTTTGAGGGTGAGCCATAGAGGAGGTTGTTGCAGTAGTCCAGACGGGAGGTGATGAAGGCGTGGATGAGGGTTTCTGCAGCTGTGGAGGAGAGGGATGGACGGAGACGGGCAATGTTTTTGAGGTGGAAGAAGGCTGTCTTTGTGATGTGTTTGATGTGTTTGTCGAAGGAGAGGGTTTGATCAAAGATGATTCCAAGATTCCGGATGTGAGGGGAGGTGGATACTGGGAGACCATCAATATTGAGGATGAAGTTTTGGGTGGATTTGGTGAGCGTTTTTGGACCAATGATGATGATTTCAGATTTGTTGCAGTTGAGTTGGGAGGTCATGTTGCAGTTATATAAGACGTTGGTGAGACCGTATTTAGAATATTGTGTTCAGTTCTGGGCACCATGTTGTAGGAAAGATATTGTCAAGCTTGAAAGGGTTCAGAGAAGATTTACGAGGATGTTGCCAGGACTAGAGGGTGTGAGCTATAGGGAGAGGTTGAGTAGGCTGGGTCTCTATTCCATGGAGCGCAGGAGGATGAGGGGAAACCTTATAGAGGTATACAATATCATGAGAGGAATAGATCGGGCAGATGCACAGAGTCTTTTGCCCAGAGTAGGGGAATTGAGGACCAGAGGACATAGGTTCAAGGTGAAGGGGAAAAGATTTAACAGGAATCCGAGGGGTAACTTTTGCACACAGAGGGTGGTGGGTGTATGGAACAAGCTGCCAGAGGAGGTAGTTAAGGCTGGTTCTATCCTATCGTTTAAGACACAGGTAGACAGGTACATGGATAGGAGCAAGTGGGACTAGTGTAGCTGGGACATTATTGGTGGTGTGGGCGAGTTGGGCCGAAGGGCCTGCTTCCACACCATATCACTCTATGTCTCTATGATTATAATTAAGAATTTACCTATCTCTGCCTTAAAAATATCCATTGACTTGGCCTCCACAGCCCTCTGTGGCAATAATCTGGGTTTTACTGCTTAAACAGATATTATCTATTGCAATATATTTCCACTAACACTTACTTTCTTTATTTTTCAGTCCCAGACTTTCCAACAAGTTGGGTCAAGAGCTTAACCAACATCGAAGTGTAGCCCATCTGTGTTCCCCGACCACTACCAGGCTCCTTTATCAAACAAAAAATTACCAGGACCTTCCCAACAACCAGCATTGAATATCTTACTTCTGTCTAAATGTTCCACGACTTGATCATTCAACAAGGGTTACCCGCTTACAAACACTAATCTTAAAGTCTTGCGGTTTGAATAAACAACTTTTATTCCCTTATCCACAATTGGGCCACAGTTTAAGAATAAGGGGTAGGCCATTTAGAACGGAGATGAGGAAAAACTTTTTCAGTCAGAGAGTTGTGAATCTGTGGAATTCTCTGCCTCAGAAGGCAGTGGAGGCCAATTCTCTGAATGCATTCTCTGAATGGCGGTGCTGGCTCGAAGGGCCGAAAGGCCTACTCCTGCACCTATTGTCTATTGTCTATTGTCTTATCCCTCCAAAAAGAAAGATAGAAATAACTTTTCCTGTCCGCAGCCCCTGGCACCTCAACTGTTCAAGATGTATGTCAGTTTCCTTACCTCCTTAAAGATCTGTGGATACGTCAGTCAAATCCTGAGAGTTATTTATGGTAAGTATGTACAGCTGCTCAATAGACAACATGTTCCCAATGTTGGGGGAGTCCAGAACAAGGCGCCACAGTTTAAGAATAAGGGGTAGGCCATTTAGAACTGAGATGAGGAAAAACTTTTTCAGTCAGAGATTTATGAATCTGTGGAATTCTCTGCCTCAGGGCAGTGGAGGCCAATTCTCTGAATGCATTCAAGAGAGAGCTAGATAGAGCTCTTCAGGATAGCAGAGTCAGGGGGTATGGGGAGAAGGCAGGAACGGGGTACTGATTGAGAATGATCCGCCATGATCACATTGAATGGCGGTGCTGGCTCGAAGGGCCGAATGGCCTCCTTCTGCACCTATTTTCTATTGTCTATTGTCTATTGAAAGAAAAGATATTGCTTCCACTCTGAATTAAATGGTTGACTCTTTATTTTTAAACAATTAACCCCAATTTTAAATTCTCAACAAGTAGAAACATCCTCCCTGTCAATATCCCTCAGTTTTCAGCATGTGGTAAATGATGCCCTGATTCAAAATCCATAAATAATCGTGACACAAAATGAGTTATTTCATTTCTGGTCATGTATATTGTATCATCATTGTCTTTTTCAACTTAGAGTCATAGTCATACAGCAAGGAAACAGGCCCTGTGGCTCAACTTGCTCATACCAACCAAGATACCCCATCTCCATTGGTCCCATCTATGTCCACTTGGCCCACAGCCTTCGAGACATTTCCTCTTGAATGTTTTGTTTTGTTCAAACTGTACAACAAAATGGTTTGTTTTAGCATTAAAACCTCAAACCCGTGTGGTAATCTTGTTGATTGCTTCTAAATGGAAACTTTAACTTTTTTTTACTTCTTTAAAGCGAAGACTGTTAAACGATTTTGAACCATCTGTAAGGAGGGCAGAGGACATGTGTGGTGCGTCCTTCACCGTGCCCGTCAGAAACCAGCGCCACTGCATCGCTAATGTTTTCAACGATTTTAATTAATTGATTAATTAATCAAACGATTTTCAATTGAAATGAAGGGAAAATGGCAAAAGGTAAAATTGTCCATCGCCTGTTTGGAAAATTCAGATGATTGCTTTGATCCCAGTCCCTGAACTGGTCTTGTGTCAGTATTAAAGGACACTAATCACTAAATCTTAAATCATCTGAATAAACAGAAATTCTGAAGATTGGACTCTAATGTTGGAGCTCCACATCTTTGTCTATAATTCATTAAGAATAAATAGGTCCTTCGTTGCCTGATGAAGATTTGTTTCATGAGTGGATGGTGAATCGTGAAAGGCCAGGGTAGAGTGGATGTGGAGAGGATGTTTCCACTAGTTCGAGAGTCTAGGACCAGAGGTAAAAGCCTCAGAATTAAAGTACGTTCCTTTAGGTAGGAGATGAGGAGGAATTTCTTTAGTCAGAGGGTGGTGAATCTGTGGAATTCACAGAAGGCTGTGGAGGCCAAGTCAATGGGTATTTTAAAAGCAGAGATAGATTCTTGATTAGTCCAGATGTCAGGGGTTATGGGGAGAAGGCAGGAGAATGGGGTGAGGAGGGAGAGATAGATCAGCCATAATTGAATGGTGGAGTAAACCTTATGGGCCGAATGACCTAATTTTGCTCCTATCACTTATGAATTTATGAACTTATGATTGTGGAAGAATAAAAGCAACAGGCTCACCAATGTGATATCCCATATATTCAACACTTTAGACTTTAGACTTTAGAGATACAGTGCGGAAACAGGCCCTTCGGCCCACCGAGTCCATGCTGACCAGTGAGCACTCCGTACACTAGCGCTATCTTGCATACTAGGGACAATTTCCAATTTTACCTAAGCCAATTAACCTACAAGCCTGTACGCAAAGATAAGCGGGAAGCCAGAGGATTGGGAAATTTTTAAAGAGCAACAGAAGATAACTAAAAAGGCAATACGGGGAGAAAAGATGAGGTATGTGGGTAAGCCAGCCAAGAATATAAAGGAGGATAGTAAAAGCTTCTTTAGGTATGTGAAGAGGAAAAAAATAGGTAAGACAAATGTGGGTTCTTTGAAGACAAAAATAGGTGAATTTATTATAGGGAACAAGGAAATGGCAGATGAGTTGAACAGGTACTTTGGATCTGTCTTTACGAAGGAAGACACCAACAATCTCCCAGATGTACCAGTGGCCAGAGGACCTAGGGTGACGGAGGAACTGAAGGAAATTCACATTAGGCAGGAAATGGTATTGGGTAGACTGATGGGACTGAAGGCTGATAAATCCTCAGGGCGTGATGGTCTGCATCCCAGGGTACTGAAGGAGGTGGCTCTAGAAATCGTGGACGCATTTGTGATCATTTTCCAATGTTCTATAGATTCAGGATCAGTTCCTGTGGATTGGAGGGTAGCTAATGTTGTCCCACTTTTTAAGAATGGATGAAGAGAGAAAACAGGGAATTATAGACCAGTTAACCTGACACCGGTGGTGGGGAAGATGCTGGGGTCAATAACAAAAGATGAAATAACGGCACATTTGGATAGCAGTAACAGGATCGTTCCGAGTCAGCATGGATTTACGAAGGGGAAATCATGCTTGACTAATCTTCTGGAATTTTTTGATGATGAGGAAAATGGACAAGGGAGAGCCAGTGGATGTAGTGTACCTGGACTTTCAGAAAGCCTTTGATAAGGCCCCATGTAGGAGATTAGTGGGCAAAATTAGAGCACATGGTATTGTGGGTAGGGTACTGACATGGATAGAAAATTGGTTGGCAGACAGGAAACAAAGAGTAGGGATTAACGGGTCCCTTTCAAAATGGCAGGCAATGACTAGTGGGGTACCGCAAGGCTCGGTGCTGGGACCGCAGCTATTTACAATATACATTAATGATTTAGATGAAGGGATTAAAAGTGACATTAGCAAATTTGCAGATGACACAAAGCTGGGTGGCAGTGTGAACTGTGAGGAGGATGCTATGAGGATGCAGGGTGACTTGGACAGGATGGGTGAGTGGGCAGATGCATGGCAGATGCAGTTTAATGTGGACAAATGTGAGGTTATCCACTTAGGTGGCAAGAACAGGAATGCAGTTTATTATCTGAATGGTGTCAAGTTATGAAAAGGGGAAGTACAATGAGATCTGGGTGTCCTTGTACATCAGTCACTGAAAGTAAGCATGCAGGTACAGCAGGCAGTGAAAAAATCTAATGGCATGTTGGCCTTCATAACAAAAGGAATTGAGTACAGGAGCAAAGAGGTCCATTGCAGTTGTACAGGGCCCTGGTGAGACCACCCCTGGAGTATTGTGTGCAGTTTTGGTCTCCAAATTTGAGGAAGGACATTCTTGCTATTGAGGGAGTGCAGCGTAGGTTCACGAGGTTAATTCCCAGGATGGCGGGTCTGTCATATGTTGACAGACTGGAGCGACTGGGCTTGTATACTCTGGAATTTAGAAGGATGAGAGGGGATCTTATTGAAACAATAGACAATAGACAATAGACAATAGACAATAGGTGCAGGAGTAGGCCATTCAGCCCTTCGAGCCAGCACCGCCATTCAATGCGATCATGGCTGATCACTCTCAATCAGTACCCCGTTCCTGCCTTCTCCCCATACCCCCTCACTCCGCTATCCTTAAGAGCTCTATCCAGCTCTCTCTTGAAAGCATCCAACGAACTGGCCTCCACTGCCTTCTGAGGCAGAGAATTCCACACCTTCACCACCCTCTGACTGAAAATGTTCTTCCTCATCTCCGTTCTAAATGGCCTACCCCTTATTCTTAAACTGTGGCCCCTTGTTCTGGACTCCCCCAACATTGGGAACATGTTATCTGCCTCTAATGTGTCCAATCCCCTAATTATCTTATATGTTTCAATAAGATCCCCCCTCATCCTTCTAAATTCCAGTGTATACAAGCCCAATCGCTCCAGCCTTTCAACATACGACAGCCCCGCCATTCCGGGAATTAACCTAGTGAACCTACGCTGCACGCCCTCCATAGCAAGAATATCCTTCCTCAAATTTGGAGACCAAAACTGCACACAGTACTCCAGGTGCGGTCTCACCAGGGCCCGGTACAACTGTAGAAGGACCTCTTTGCTCCTATACTCAACTCCTCTTGTTACGATTATTAGATTATTAGATTATTAGATTGGACACACTAGAGGCAGGAAACATGTTCCCAATGTTGGGGGAATCCAGAACCAGGGGTCACAGTTTAAGAATAAGGGGTAGGCCATTTAGAACGGAGATGAGGAAAAACTTTTTCACCCAGAGAGCTGTGAATCTGTGGAATTCTCTGCCTCAGAAGGCAGTGAAGGACGATTCTCTGGATGCTTTCAAGAGAGAGTCAGATAGAGCTCCTAAAGAGAACAGAATCAATGGATATGGCGAGAAGGCAGGAATGAGGTACTGATTGTGGATAATCAGCCATGATCACAGTGAATGGCGGTGCTGGCTCGAAGGGCCGAATGGCCTACTCTTGCACCTATTGTCTATTTTCAATTGTCTATTGGTGTTTGGAGTGTGGAAGGAAATCGGAGCACCTGGAGAAAACCCATACGGGCACAGTGAGAACTAAAGGTAATAGAGCAGAGCAAGATAGACCACTCGACTCTAAAAAACGTAGTATCTCATGGCGCCATTTTAGTCGGCAGAAACTTACAGAAACATTTTAAAAGAAAAATAACAAAAACCTGTGAATTGATAGATGAGATATTTTCTGCATTTTAATGGTATCATCACACATACTGTTCCACCACAACACTGATTACATTGCGAGAGGCATAAAGGACGGCGGATTTTGCCTACTAAAATGGCTCCTTTGCACACTACACTTCAGTATAGGTGATTTCGACGAAGTGGTCTATATTGCTCCTCTAGTATCTTTGGTGAGAGCGTACAAGCTCCATACAGATAGCACCTGTAGTCAGGATTGAACCCAGATCTCTGGCGCTGTAAGGCAGCAACTCTACTGCTGTGCTAACACCTAACAGGCATAGGTGATCGTATTTCTAGGGAACTTATTTAAAAATAAGGTATTTATTCACAAAATGCTGGAGTAACTCAGCAGGTCAGGCAGCATCTCGGGAGAGAAGGAATGGGTGACGTTTCGGGTCGAGACGTCTGAAGAAGGATCTCGACCCGAAACGTCACCCATTCCTTCTCTCCCGAGATGCTGCCTGACCTGCTGAGTTACTCCAGCATTTTGTGAATAAATACCTTCGATTTGTACCAGCATCTGCAGTTATCTTCTTATATTATTTAAAAATAATATCTCTGCACCTTTAAAAAAATGAACATACCAACTTAATGCCACGAGTTTAATGGGAATAGTTGCTCCCTTACAGTGCCAGAGACCCGGGTTTGAACCTGCCTATGGGTGCTGCCTGTACGGAGTTTGTACGTTCTCCCTGTGATTGCGTGGGTTTTCTCTGGGTTTCCTCCCACACACCAAAGACGTACAGGTTTGTAGGTTAATTGGGTTCCGTAAAAAAATTGTAAGTTGCTCCTAGTGTGGAGGATAGCGCTAGTGTATGGAGGGATAACTGGCCAGCACAGATGTGTTGGGCCAAAGGGCCTGTTTCCACACTGTATCACTAAAGTCTACAATCTAAAGTTTCAAGTCTGAAGGTGAACCAAGCAAAACGATCAATAAAATCCATACTTTTATATTGAACATTTATGTAGTTATATTTCAATCTCCATGAAAAGTTTCAGTTTGATTCTTTCCCTTAACTAGTAATAGGCAAAGGGCAATATTTTTATTTCCTTCTTAAACGGTGATGTGCCTTTTTGAAGAAATTAAAAGTTGTGAAGACGTATTGCTGGATGTATGACTCCTTGTTGCCAGTAGGTGGTGATCATGGACCACATGTGTGTGTGTGTGTAGCCTGCACCATTTCTGTCACTTGACAGTCGATAAAAGGTTTGGTGGGAGTTTAAGCCATTTCTGTAGTTTGCAGAGCAACGATTATTTTTTAACTGATTTTCTCTGTCAAATCAAACCATTTCCTGAGATTTGCCGGAAACAGGGAACTACAGATGTCGGTCTACAAAAGAAGAAGGGTCCCATAAGTTCAAAAGTTCATCAGTTATAGGAACAGAATTAGGCCCTTCGGCCCATCAAGCCTGCTCTGTCATTCAATCATGGCTGATCCATCTTCCCCTCTCGTCCCCATTCTCCTGCCTTCTCCCCATAACCCCTGACGCATGTACTAATCAAGAATATGTCAAACTCCGCCTTAAAAATATCTATAGACTTAGCCTCCACAGCCATCTGTGGCAATGAATTCCACAGATTCATCACCCTCCTGACCCAAAATATCACCAATCCAGGATGCTGCCTGACCCATTGAGCTACTCCAGCACTCTGTGTCTTCTCCTGAGACTTGCTATTGGCTTTATATGCTGTGAGCTCCCTTCGTGTATCCAACTATGTTCATAGTTGAACATAGACTTAAGGAACTGCAGATGATGGAATCTTGCGCAGAATACAAAGCACTGGAGTAAGTCAGCACATTGTGTCCCAGTGCTGCTGCCTGACCTGCTGAGTTAGTCCAACTGTTCTATGTTCACCATCGGTATGGGCAAGTCAGTCCGAAGGGCCTGTTTCCGCACTGTATGATTCTGTGACTCAGATTTGCACTTTCTTTGGGGGTCCAATATTTCTCCTCCAATCTCGTCTGAGAGGGATAAATAAACTTTAAAGCAAAATAAAGTACCAGTCAGCAACAGGTGCTTATGTACCTATTTTAAACAGGGACATGGCCCAAGAAACTTTCACAGGAACCAAACAATGAACATCAGAAAGAAGTCATACCCCAGTGAACGTGAAAGTCCAATGCAAGCCAAAATTCTTAAGCACATATTATTAAACAAACATGAAGCTTTAAGTAACTCAGCAGGACAGGCAGCATTTCTGGAGAGAAGGAATGGGTGATCGTTCGGCTCGAGACCCTTCTTCAGAACTGAAGAAGGGTCTCGACCCAAAAGCCCGGGAGATGGATCTCGACCCGAAACGTCACCCATTCCTTCTCTCCAGAGATGCTGCCTGTCCCACTGAGTTACCCCAGCATTTTGTGGTTATCTTCGGTTTAACCCAGCATCTGCAATTCCTTCCTACACTCTTCCTTTAAGAGTCATTTTCCTACTGAGCCTAACTTACCATTGCTTCCCAAAGTTCACCAGTTTATGAACTGCCACAACTCCATCTTCTGAAATTGTATGTGGAAATAGTTTTAAAGCTTGCATTTGTCATTGCACTCAAGGATCGAGAGTTTAGATAAGGTTGTACGACACGATGTTTTGGAGTTTTGTTTCAGGATGAAAAGTAACTGAAACTAATGTATGTAAGTAGGAACGGCAAATGCTGGTTTCCACCGAAGATGGACAAAACATGCAGAAGTAATTCAGCGGGTCAGGCAGCATCTCTGGAGGAAAGGAATTTGTGACATTTCGGGATCATTGGAATCACAGAAGATTGCACTTGAATTTAGAGACTTCATAAGTCCAGCCTGTGCCATAATGGTTGGAGTTGACCTTGGTATTGACATACACATGAAAAATTGCCAAAAGTAGGCATTTCTCTTGCAGCGAAAAGCTAAATGCCAGAGAAATGCTTGCTTGATAGCATTTTTTCACCCAGATGTCAATTAAGAATTTTGGCTTGCGTTGGACTTTCAAATTCACTGGGATTTGATATTATCGTGATGTTTGGTGCAGACTCAGTGGGCTGAGGGGCCTGTTTCATGCTGTTTCTCTCGAAGACTGTGACTTCTTTACAACCACCAGGTGTGTTGCAGTATTAAGGTTATCCAGAAGATGGCAGCATTGTCTTGTACAAGTAAAATCCAGCCAACAATGGCCTTTAACTCCAAGCCTGCTCCTGCTTTTTTAGATTTTAGATTTAGATTTAGAGATACAGCGCGGAAACAGGCCCTTCGGCCCACCGAGTCCGCGCTGCCCAGCGATCCCCGAACACACACTAGGGACAATTTACTTATTTTAATTTTTTTAACATTTGCCCAGTCAATTAACCTACATACCTGCACGTCTTTGGAGTGTGGGAGGAAACCGAAGATCTCGGAGAAAACCCACGCAGCTCACGGGGAGAACGTACAAACTCCGTACAGACGGCGCCCGTAGTCAGGTTCGAACCTGAGTCTCCGGCGCTGCATTCGCCGTAAGGCAGCAACTCTACCACTGCGCCACCGTGCCACCGTTTTGATAACCAGGTCTCACTTAAAGAAGCTTCCTTTCCAGCAACAGGGTTGAGCAGGTGAATGGTTTTGATCCTGACCTCGGGTGCTGCCTGTGTGGAGTTTGCAAGTTCAACCTTTGACCGCGTGGGTTTCCGCATACATGTACAGGAGATGACCTTGTGCCCAATTCAATGGGCAAATCAATTCAATGCTGTTTATTTTTCACAATGTGCAACTGTACAGTAAAATTCTCTTTGCATATTTACGCACGCAAGGGGCCGCCATGTTTAGGTGCCATTTCCAAAGTCTAAAGCCCAGTCAGCCTGTGTGCTCGGTCTACTGGAGCGGCTCCCGATCCCCAGGTTCTATGGCGAACCACTCTTTTCCTCACCTTCAACCCACTACCCACCAGAAAAATCTGTGCTGCCTCAGGTCTCAGTGCAACATGCTGTGAAATCTGCATGGGAGTCGGCAACAATCATCTCCAAGATTCAATAGACAATAGACAATAGGTGCAGGAGGAGGCCATTCGGCCCTTCGAGCCAGCACCGCCATTTACCGTCATCATGGCTGATCATTCTCAATCAGTACCCCGTTCCTGCCTTCTCCCCATAACCCCTGACTCCGCTATCCTTAAGAGCTCTATCTAGCTCTCTCTTGAATGCATTCAGAGAATTGGCCTCCACTGCCTTCTGAGGCAGAGAATTCCACAGATTCGCAACTCTCTGACTGAAAAAGTTTTTCCTCATCTCTGTTCTAAATGGCCTACCCCTTATTCTTAAATTGTGGCCCCTTGTTCTGCACTCCCCCAATATTGGGAACATGTTTCCTGCCTCTAACGTGTCCAACCCCTTAATAATCCTATTCGTTTCGATAAGATCTCCATAATCTTGTGCGTTTCGATAAGATTCGCCAGTCATTCAGTGAGATTGTGGCTGAATTATGAGTTAGGTTTCCCCACCTTTGGCCCACATTCCACCATACTCTAAGCCAAGAATGGACGCCCACCATTAAAGCAAAATGACAAGAAAATAGGAGCAATCGCAAAGTGCTGGCGGAACTCGACAGGTCAGGCGGCAGTTGTGGAGGGAATGGACAGGCAACATTTTGGGTTGGGACTCTTCTTCAGACTCAAAATATCATCTGGCCTTTTCCTCCATAGATGCTGCTTGACCCATGGATTTCCTTCAGTGCTTTTTGTTTTGCTCTAGATTCCAGCATCTGCAGTTCCTTGTGTCTCCCAGAAAGTAGGGGCAAGGTTTGTCCACCAGGCAAACTCGATATGATAATGTCCGATCTTTGGCGGCCTCAACTCCTCTCCTGTGCCTGTTCACATAACCCTCAATTCCTCGACCTTTCAAATATTTATCCATCTCTACCTTGAATACATCTCATGATCTGCCCTCCACCAGGCATGGGGTCAGAGAATTCCAGAGCTTCACGGTTTTGTCTGAGAGAGGACGTTTTTCAGCACCTCAATTTTAAATGACCGGTCCCTTACTTTGCAGTTGTGTCTCGCTCACGAGTGAAACATCTCAACATCTACTCTGTCCAGCCACCTCAGGATCTTATATGTTTGAAAAGGGCCAGTCCTCATTCTTCCAAACTCCCAGGAGGTCAAACCCAAACTGCCTAGACTCTCTTGATAGGACAACCCTAACGTCAGAGGAAGTCGCCTGGTGGAGACACAAGGAACTGCAGATGCTGTGTTTACCAAAAAAGACAGGAAGTGCTGAAGTAACTCAGCAGGTCAAGCAGCATTTCTGTAGAACATGGATAGATTACATTTTTGGGTGACCCTTCTTCAGACTGGTGTCTCTTTTGGACTGCCTCTAATAATATTATTTTACTATTCCAGGTATGACTTCACCAACACTCTCTACAACTGGAAAAATATTCTCTATTAGAGTCAGAGAATCAGTCATAGAGTCATACAGCGTGGAAACAGGCCCTTCGACCCAATTTGCCCGCACCGACCAACATGTTCCATCTGCACAGTCCTACCTGCCTGCATTTGGCCCATATCCCTCAAAACCTGTCCTATCCATGAATCTGTCTAAATGCTTCTTAAACATTGCGATAGTACCTGCCTCACCTCCTCTGGCAGCTCGTTCCATGCACCCACCACCCTTTCGTGTGAAAAAGTTGCCCCTCAGTTCCTATTTGATCTTTCCCACCTCACCTTAAACCTATGTCCTCTAGTTATCAATTCCCCTACTCTGGCCAAGAGACTCTGCCTAACCGATCTATTCCTCTCATGATTTTGTACACGTTTATAAAATCAAAATAGAGTATTCTTAACTCTAACTGTGCAATAAAGGCAAAATGCCTTTTGCTTTCTGAACTACCTTTTGGATCTGCTTGCTAACCTTCTCGTGATTCATGCACTGGAACACCTAGCTCCCTCTGATCTTCATTCCCTTGCAGTTTCTCTCCATTGAGGTACTCATCTATGCCTTGATTCCTTTTATCAACCTCTAGTTTGGTAGAAAATGGTCTCCTTTAGTTAAAGTGTAACACGCTGTGTAAAAAACACACACACACACACACACACGCACAGAACCCACACACACTCCCATACAAAGCCACATGCCCAAATACATACACACACACACAACATGCTCAAACACAACCACACACACACACACACACACACAAAGTCACATGCTCACACAAACACGCACACATATACGCACTGAAGAAGGGTCTCGACCCAAAACGTCACCCATTTCTTCTCTCCTGAGATGCTGCCTGACCTGCTGAGTTACTCCAGCATTTTGTGAATAAATACCTTCGATTTGTACCGGCATCTGCAGTTATTTTCTTAGACACAACCACATCAAGTCACATGCACAAATACACACACACACTTACACACACAATGCAATTTGTTTACTTCAAGTAAACTGTGACTCAGGCTAATTTCTCCCGCCTTCTCATTTCCCTCTTCACTCTAATTGGTAAAGCATACTTAATATTTCGCTGCTTGTTACTGTTAATTAAGAGGTCAATCCATCGGCTTCACAGGTGGCATTTTCTCACACTAACGCATTGTCAACCTGCCCAGGACACACGCATTCGTCTCAAAGTCATGCCTTTCCTCTCATTCACCAGTCGTAGGCTGACTTCTCTTCAGTCAGATTAATTCAAGCATTGGCAGAGTCCAGTCCTGGCCCCACCCTCCCCACAGTGAAGGACCCATCGGTGGCTCCCACTCACAGATCGGGATGGATGCTCCATAGACTGACGTGCCATTAGCTGGATACCAAATCCAAGCTGTCTAGTCTATCTGCTCAACAACTTGGGCGGCATGGCAGCGAAGCGTTAGATTTGCTGCCCTACAGCGCCAGCTACCTGGGTTCGATCCTGACTACAGGTGCATTCTCCCTGTGACCGCGCGAGTTTTCTCCGGGTGCTCCGATTTCCTCCCACACTCCAAAGACGTATAGGTTTGTAGGTTAATTGGCTTTGGTGAAATTATAAATTGTTCCTAGTGTGTGCAGATGGCATTAATGCATGGGGATCGCTGGTCAGCCTGGACTCAGTGGGTCGAAGGGCCTGTACCTGTGCTGTATCTCTAAACTAAACTAAACTAAAATAGCGGGATCACTGCCAAAGATTCCATTGATAGACACAAAGTGCTGGAGTAACTCAGCGGGTCAGGCAGCATCTCTGGAGGAAAAGGATGGATATTTTTCTCCATCCTTTTTCTCCAGAGATGCTGCCTGACCCGCTGAGTTACTCCAGCACTTTGCGCCTATCTTTGGTATAAACCTGCATCTGCAGTTCCTTCCCACACAAAGATCCCATTGAAGGTAGACACAAAATGCTGGAGTAACTCAGCGGGTCAGGTAGCATCTCGGGAGTAACATAGAAACATAGAAAATAGGTGCAGGAGTAGGCCATTCGGCCCTTCGAGCCTGCACCGCTATTCAATATGATCATGGCTGATCATCCAACTCAGTATCCCTTACCTGCCTTCTCTCCATACCCCCTGATCCCTTTAGCCACAAGGGCAACATCTAACTCCCTCTTAAATATAGCCAATGAACTGGCCTCAACTACCTTCTGTGGCAGAGAATTCCACAGACTCACCACTCTCTGTGTGAAAAAAAACGTTCTCATCTCAGTCCTAAAAGACTTCCCCCTTATCCTTAAACTGTGACCCCTTGTTCTGGACTTCCCCAACATCGGGAACAATCTTCCTGCATCTAGCCTGTCCAACCCCTTAAGAATTTTGTAAGTTTCTATAAGATCCCCCCTCAATCTTCTAAATTCCAGCGAGTACAAGCCGAGTCTATCCAGTCTTTCTTCATATGAAAGTCCTGCCATCCCAGGGATCAATCTGGTGAACCTTCTCTGTACTCCCTCTATGGCAAGAATGTCTTTCTTCAGATTAGGAGGGAATGGATCGGTGACATTTCAGGGTGGGATCCCTCTTCAGACCCAATTGCTTTTTCAATTCAGAATTATTTTACAGTCTTTTTTATACTGCATTGCCCTCTTTCAATCAACGCCCTTATTCCTGGGATTTTGCTGTACAAATATCAAATGTACATGTCCACACACAAGTGTGAGATTCAGATTCAGATTAGTTGAGACTTTTGACTTTAGATACAGCGTGGAAACAGGCCCTTCAGCCCACTGAGTAAGGGCCAACCAGGGATCACTGCATACACTAATACTATCCTACAGTTTATTGTCATATACACCAGGGTGCATTGACATTTCTTGTTCACAGAAGGTTCATAGAGTATACAGTATACATTAATGATAAATAAAAGTGCAAAATAACAGAATTGAGCAAGATTAGAATAAATAACATTCAAATCTTGCACCATCTGTTTAGTTTAGAGATACAGCGTGGAAACAGGTACATCGGCCCTCTGAGTCCATGCCAACCAACAATCAGCCTTCACTTTACAATTTACAGAAGTCAATTAACCTACAAACCAGTAGGTACTTTCCCCTGCAACCGCAGGTGATGCAACACCTGTCCCTTGACCTCCCACCTCAACTCCATCCAAGGACCCCGACAGTCTTTTCAGGTGAGGCAGAGGTTCACTTGCACCTCCCCCAACCTCATCTACTGTATCCGCTGTTCCAGGTGTCAACTTCTGTACATTGGCGAGACCAAACGCAGGCTCGTTTCGCTGAACACCTCCGCTCAGTCCACCTTAATCTGCCTGATCTCCCGGTTGCTCAGCACTTTAACTCCCCCTCCCATTCCCTGTCTGACCTTTCTGTCCTGGGCCTCCTCCATTGTCAGAGTGAGGCCCAGCGCAAATTGGAGGAACAGCACCTCATATTTCGCTTGCGTGGCTTATGCCCCAGCGGCATGAACATTGACTTCTCTAACTTCAAATAGCCCTTGCTTTCCCTCTCTCTCCATCCCCTCCCCCTTCCCAGTTTTCCCACCAGTCTTACTGTCTCTGACTACATTCTATCTCTGTCCCTGACATCAGTCTGGAGAAGGGTCTCGTCCTGAAAGGTCACCCATTCCTTCACCCCAGAGATGCTGCCTGGCCTGGCGAAATCTGAGGTGCTGTTCCTCCAATTTCCGGTGGGCCTCACTATGGCACTGGAGGAGGCCCATGACAGAAAGGTCAGACTGGGAATGGGAGGGGGAGTTGAAGTGCTCGGCCACCGGGAGATCAGTTTGGTCAATGCGGACCGAGTGCAGGTGTTGAGCGAAGCGATCGCCGAGCCTCCGCTGTCATTGCTAGATTGGCGTAAAGCGTGGCGCCAGGGGTTGCTCCTGACGGTGGGAGGGATTTTCGGATCTCACTGGACAGCTACTGCCCGCCTCAAGCTGGGCAGCCCACAGCCAATAAGGTGCTGTCCCACCACGGTCTGCTATCCTCACTGGGTGCACGGGGATTAGGAACCATCCCAACAGCAGATCGCCACCATCGCACCTGCCAACAAAAGAACACATCAAAAGAGACCAGGTCTAAAACTGGGCACTTGGAATGTCCGGACAATGACGACCAGCCTCTCTGGAAACCCAAAGGACATCAGCGATTCCCGGAAAACAGCTGTCATAAACAACGAGCTCAAGAGACTCAACGTAGACATAGGCACCCTTCAGGAAACAAGGCTAGCAGACTCGGGCACATTGAAGGGGAAGGACCACACCTTCTACTGGCAGGGGAAGGACTCTGACGAGCCCAGAGAGCACAGAGTAGGCTTCGCAGTGAGGAACAGCCTGCTGAACATGGTGGAACCAGGCAGAAATGGCTCAGAGCGACTTCTGACTCTCTGCCTCAACACCACCTAGGCCCGGTCACCCTTGTCAGCGTGTATGCCCCGACACTGTCCTCCACATCAGACACAAAGGACCAGTTCTACGAGAACCTCGCATCCATCATCAGCAGCATCCCCAGCAAGGAAGAACTTGTTCTCTTGGGCGACTTCAACGCCAGAGTGGGCGCAGACCATGAATCGTGGTCTTCCTGCCTTGGCCAGTTTGGTGTGGGCAACATGAATGAGAACGGACAGCGACTGCTCGAGCTGTGCACTTACCATGACCTGTGCATCGCCAACTCCTACTTCCAGACAAAGCCCCAGCACAAGGTTTCCTGGAGGCACCCACATTGGCATCAACTGGATCTGATCCTAGTCAGGCGTGCCGCCCTCAAGAACGTTCTCCACACACGCTCCTACCACAGTACGGACTGCAACACAGACCACTCCATGGTGTGTTGCAAGATCAGGCTGCAACCAGGTGCCACAGTTTAAGAATAAGGGGTAGGCCATTTAGAACGGAGACGAGGAAAAACTTTTTCAGTGGGTATGGGGAGAAGGCAGGAACAGGTTACTGATTGTGAATGATCAGCCATGATCACATTGAATGGTGGTGCTGGCTCAAAGGGCCGAATGGCCTACTCCTGCACCTATTGTCTATTGTCTATTGTTCCATCTACACTAGTCCCACCTGCCTGCATTTGGCCCCAATCCCTCTAAACATATCCTATCTATGTACCTGTCTAAATGTTTCTTAAATGTTGCAATAGTACCTGCCTCAAATACCTCCTCCGGCAGCTCATTCCATACACCCACCACCCTTTGTGTAAGAAAGTTACCCCTCAGGGTCCCATAAAAAATTTCCCCACTCACTTTAAAACTCTGTCCTCTAGTTCTCAATTCCCCTACTCTAGGCCTCTCATGATTTTGTACAAGATCACACTTCATTCTCCTGTGCTCCAAGGATTAGTCCTAGCCCACTCAACCTCTCCTCATAGCTCAGGGCCTCGAGTCCTGGCAACATCCTCGTGAATCTTCTCTGCGCCCTTTCCAGCTTCACAGCATCTTTCCTGTATGTTGTGCCTTGTATCTTGTGCCCAAAACTGAACACAACACTCTGAATGTGGCCTCGACGATGTCTTCTATAAATGCAACATGACCTCCCAACGTCTGTACTCAATACTCTGATACAAGGAGCAAAAGGAAAGATACAGAGTGCAGAATAGAGTTATCAGCATTTTAGTGCATCAGTTCCTTAGTCAAAGTCCAATGTCCACAATTGGGGGAAGGTGAATCGGACAGTACTCTGGTTTATGGAAGACCTGTTCAGCAGCCTGATAACAGAGGGACGTCATGCCAGACTGTAATGCAACCTAACAGTTGCAGCGTAGGTTTACTAGGTTAATTCCCGGAATGGCGGGACTGTCATATGTTGAAAGACTGGAGCGACTAGGCTTGGAAAACTGGAATTTAGAAGGATGAGAGGAGATCTTATCGAAACGTATAAGATTATTAAGGGGTTGGACACTTTAGAGGCAGGAAACATGTTCCCAATGTTGGGGGAGTCCAGAACAAGGGGCCACAGTTTAAGAATAAGGGGTAGGCCATTTAGATCGGAGATGAGGAAAAACTTTTTCAGTCAGAGAGTTGTGATTCTGTGGAATTCTCTGCCTCAGAAGGCAGTGGAGGCCAATTCTCTGAATGCATTCAAGAGAGAGAGCTGGATAGAGCTCTTAAGGATAGCGGCATCAGGGGGTATGGGGAGAAGGCAGGAACGGGGTACTGATTGAGAATGATCAGCCATGATCACATTGAATGCGGTGCTGGCTCGAAGGGCCGAATGGCCTCCTCCTGCACCTATTGTCTATTGTCTATTGTCTATAGTATGGTGCATCTGCTTTTTAAAGGCACCAACTAACATCTGGTCACAAATGAGTCGAAGAGCGAAGTATCTACCAGCAAGCATCATAACCCTGAAAGAATATCGATGCTGCCTTCATAACGAAGATAGACACATTGGCACCATATCTGAGGAAGGATGTGCTGGCTCTGGAGAGGGCCCAGAGGAGGTTGACAAGAATGATCCCAGGAATGAGTGGGTTAACCTATGATGAGCATTTGTCAGCACTGGGCCTGCACTCGCTGGAGTTTAGAAGGATGAAGGGGGACCTCATTGAAACATACAGAACAGTGAAAGGCTTGGATAGAATGGATGTGAAGAGGATGTTTCCACGAGTGGGAGAGTCTAGGACTAGGGGTCATAGCCTAAGAATTAAAGGACGTTCTTTTAGGAAGGAGATGAGGAGAAATTTCTTTAGTCAGAGGGTGGTAAATCTGTGGAATTCTTTGTCACAGAAGGCTGTGGAGGCTGTCAGTGGATATTTTTAAGGCAGAGATAGATAGATTCTTGATTAGTACGGGTATCAGAGGTAATGGGGAGAAGGTAGGAGAATGGGCTAGGAGGGAGAGATAGATCGGCCATGATTGAATGCCGAAGTAGACTTGATGGGCCGAATGGCCTAATTCTACTCCTATTCCTTTTGGCCTTATGACCTTGTGACCTTAAAAAGCTGGGGTAGCTCAGTGGGCCAGGCAGCATCTCTGGAGAGAAGAAATGGGTGACGTTTCGGGTCGAGACCCTTCTTCAGACAGCCTTCATAGCAGCTGGCGATATTGTGACAGACGTTTGCAATTACCGTATTCTTTAAAACCGAGCTAATAAAACTGCAACACAGAACTGAGTATGTTTGTATCAGATATGAGGGGAGGGGGGAAATATTATTGAATGATTGGAAGTTAGAGCACTAAACAGCATAATGATGTGTTCAAGAGCTGACAGAAGATGATATATGAGACCTAATATAAAAGACAACCTTGATGATGAATGAGTACAGATGAATTGCACAGATATAATCCTCTGATAAAGCAAAATAAGTGCCTCTAGAACAGTGAATGCCCAGCTATTCACACAGCCTGATTGTTGACTGATAAAAAGCACAAATTAAAAAGTTTTTAAATTAATAGTGATAAAAATGCCAATCCTTATTGAATGAAGGACTTTATCACCATAGCAATAAACCCACTGCAGGCAACAATTGCAAGTAGTACTTGCGGTCACGTACCAGTTTTCAGGTGAAGAGGGGGAAAAAAAATCAAATTAGATTTCAAAACAAATTGATTTTTTAAAATAGTTTCGTTTGCCTCACCGTGACTTCCAAGAGCACCCTCTTCCCAATGTTTTTGAGGCATAAATAAGATAGACAGTCAGAGTGGGAATTCAAAGACAAAGAGGGCACAGGTTTAAGGTAAGAGGAGCAAAGTTTAACTGAGATGTGTGGGCCATGT
This sequence comes from Rhinoraja longicauda, assembly GCF_053455715.1. Taxonomy (NCBI): domain Eukaryota; kingdom Metazoa; phylum Chordata; class Chondrichthyes; order Rajiformes; family Arhynchobatidae; genus Rhinoraja; species Rhinoraja longicauda. Next base: position 59,455,966 of record NC_135961.1, on the reverse strand, counting down.
TTTTTTACACAGAGGGTGGTGGGTGCCTGCAATGCGCTGCCAAGGGTGGTGGTAGAGTGGCGTTTAAGATAGTGGCGTTTAAAAGGCTTTTAGATAGGCACAAAGATATGCAGGGAATGGAGGTATGTATCAAGATGAAATTTCGTTATCTTGGCATTATGTTGGGCACTGACATAATGGGCCGAAGGGCCTGCCCCTTTGCTGTACTTTTCTATGATCTATGGTCTGTGTTAACATAAGGACAACCCATTGGCACAGCAGTTAGAGCTGCTGCCTCACAGTGCCAGCGATCTGGATTCGGTCCTGACCTTGGGTGCGGTCTGTGTGGAGTTTGCACGTTCTCCCTGTGATTGCATGGGTTTCCCCCGCATGCTTCAATTTCCTCCCACATCCCAAAGGCAAGTGGGTTTGTGGGTTAATTAGCTGATTAACTAGTTAGTTAGTTAGTAGTTAATTAACCCTCGTGCAAAGGGAGTGGATGCGAAAGGTGGGATTACATAGAAACTAGTGCAACTCTGAAGAAGAATCCCAACCTGTAACATCACTTATCCATGTTCTTCACGTCCCGACCCGTAACATCGCCTTTCCAAGTTCTCCTGAGGTGCTGCCTGACCCACAGAGCTACTCCAGCACTCTCATGTCTTCTGGTATGAACGGGTGACTGATGGTTGGCATGGACCTGGTGGGGCAAAGGGCCACAGCTCAAAACAAAAAATAATGGTTTTCATTGCTTCGTATTAACTAGAGATATTAGAGGATCACTACTGGGTCTGGTCAACCAGAAGATTGGTTGGAGTTGCTGAAATGTAGCTTGCTTGTCTTTGTTGAATGTGGGTATAATTGAACCTCTTTCATCCTCATTACAACTGTCCCTCATAATTCATTCCACTCTAAACTAATTCCCTAGATCCCTGGAGATCTAGGGGCCCTAGTTCACAATGTACAAAAGGTTTGCATGTAGGTGCGCAAGTTATAAGGCAAAATGAAATTTGGCCTTCAATGCAAAGTGAATGGGTTATAGAGGTACACCCCTACTTTTGACATATTGTTACATGGTCTGGTAAGACCACATTGAGGGCGGCCATGGTGGTGCAGTGGTAGAGTTGCTGCCTTACAGCGCTTGCAGCGCCAGAGACCCTGGTTCGATCCCATCTACGGGTGCTGTCTGTACGGAGTTTGTACGTTCTCCCCATGACCGCGTGGGTTCTCTCCGAGATCTTCGGTTTCCTCCCACACTTCAAAGACGTACAGGTATGTAGGTTAATTGGCTTGGGGTATGTGTAAATTGTCATGAGTGTGTGTAGGATAGTGTTCATATGCAGGGATCGCTTGTCGGTGCTGACTCAGTGGGCCGAAGGGCCTGTTTCTGCGCTGTATCCTAAACCAAACCCAAGAATCTCAGGTACAATTTTGGATATTCAAAGTTACAGGGAATTGAATCCTGTGAAAATGCTCCATGAAAATTAACCGGAGTGACGACTCAGAATGCTAATCAGGTGGAGGAGCAGCATGATTGTTGTGTTATTGACACTTAGCACATCTGACATGAGAAGCTCTCAAATGAACAGTGCAATTCTTAAATTTGTGACAGGCATCATGCAAGATTTCTATTGATACTGATAAATGATAAACAGGCAGTACTACCCTGTTTTCTCTGGATGCTCCGGTTTCCTCCCACACTCCAAAGACGTACTGGTTTGTAGGCTAATTGGCTGCACGGTGGGGCAGCGGTAGAGTTGCTGCCTTACTGCGAATGCAGCGCCGGAGACTCAGGTTCGATCCTGACTACGGGCGCCGTCTGTACGGAGTTTGTACGTTCTCCCCGTGACCCGCGTGGGTTTTCTCCGAGATCTTCGGTTTCCTCCCACACTCCAAAGACGTACAGGTATGTAGGTTAATTGACTGGGTAAATGTAAAAATTGTCCCTAGTGTGTGTAGGATAGTGTTATTGTGCGGGGATCGCTGGGCGGCGCGGACTCGGTTGTGCCGAAGGGCCTGTTTCCGCGCTGTATCTCTAAATCTAAATCTAAATCTAAATTAAATACTCACGGACATAAATGATCAACACTGGATCTCCAGAGCCTACCTGTTTCCTGAGCTCATTCCACACTGGTGGACTGGTGCTCGGCAGTACTACCCCGTTTTCTCCGGATGCTCCGGTTTCCTCCCACACTCCAAAGACGTACAGGTTTGTAGGCTAATTGGCTTGGTAAAATTGTAAACTGTCCCCTAGTATGTAGGATAGCGCTAGTGTGCGTGGATCGCTGGTCGGCACGGACTCGGTGAGCCGAAGGGCCTGTTTCCGCCATGTATCTCTAAACCTAGTTGGTCGCAATGCACTTGGTATATAATTATTAATGAGAATGAAGCATTTGATGAAGTTAGAGCTGCTGCAGATAGTTTAAAACCAATTTTCAGCTGATGCATAAGCTCCTCGATTATGTAAAGGACGGGGCAGGAAAGTTTATGCACTGCTCCTGTATTAAGAAAGAGCCTGGTAATTGACCTGAAACCTAATTGACCTGAAACTTGACCTGAAACTTTCACTCTGTTTAGTTTAGAGATGCAGCGTGGAACAGGCCCTTCGGCCCACCGAGTCCGCACCGACCAATGACAACCCATGTCCTCTCCTACATACCTGGGGCAACTTTCAGTATCCAGTTAACCCACAAACCCTCACGTCTTTTGAATTTGGGAGGAAACTGGAGCACACAGAGAAAGCCCACACGGTCACAAGGAGAACATACAAATTCCATATAGATAAAACCCATAGTCAGGATTGAATTAGAGTCTCCAGCACTGTAATGCAGCAACTTTACCACTGTGCCACTGTTCGTCACTCTGCCACCCCATCATGTTGCCTTATTGTCATCACCCAAAGATTATTTGTGTTGCATGAATATGTGGGATAGGAGGAGTTCATAAATTTCAGTAAATCCATTAATCTGGACATTATGTTGTCTCACTTTAAATGTATGGAAGCTGAATGTGGAAATAAAACATTTGAAGTGCAGAATGCAATGTCTTGCCTTGGCATTTCTGGTTGTGCCGTGGAGTTTACTGACGCAGAGATACACAGTCCTTGGAATTAAAGACCAGGCTGATAGTTGTATCACACATGACCATGGAACTAACCATGGCTTGCCTCTCCTTATATGAAGCCACTTCTTCCTTCCCTTCCAGCAGAACTTTCACAGCTCACTCCATCTCTCCATCTCTCTCTGGTTTGGGAACAACTCCATCCAAGACCACAAGAAATTGCAGAGAGTCGTGGACGCAGCCAAGACCATCACACAAACCAAACTCCCTTCCATTGACTCCATTTACACCTCACGCTGCCTCGGTAAGGCCAGCAGCATAGGGAAGGATGACTCACACCACGGCCACACCCTCTTTTCCTTTCTCTCGCAAGGCAAGAGGTATAGAAGTATGATCCTCGAGGTTCAGTTTCTTCCCAGATGTTATCTGGCAACGGAACCATCCGACCAACAACTAGAGAGCAGTCCTGAGCTACTTTACACCTCATTAGAGATCCTCAAACTATCTTAAATCAGACTTTACTGTACTTTATCTTTCACTAAATGTTATTCATGTTATTCATGTTATTCCCTTCATCTTACATCTGTCCACTGTGGATGACCCGATTGTAATCATGTATTCTCTTTCCACTGACTGGTTAGCTCACAACAAAAGCTTTTCACTGTACCTCAGTACATGTAACATCAAACTAAACTAAAAACATTGCGAAGATAGACACAAAATGCTGGAATAACTCTGGAGAATCTCTGGAGAGAAGGATTAGGTGACATTTTAGGTCGGGACCCTTCTTCAATACAATACAATACAATACAATACAATACAATACAATATATCTTTATTGTCATTGTACCCAGGGGTACAACGAGATTGGGAATGCGCCTCCCATACGATGCAATAGTTTAATTAATTTAGACAACAGCAACCCACCGAAACAATTGTAACAGTTTTAGACAGGATAAAGTGCAAGTTGATCTGTGCCGGATCACTATGCGTTGTGACCATCCGGCTCAGCAGGACCGGTTCATAGCAGCTATGGCCCTGGGGATGAAGCTGTTCCTGAGTCTGGAGGTGCGGGCATAGAAGGCCTTGTATCATCTGCCCGATGGAAGGAGTTTGAACAGACAGTTGCAGGGGTGTGAAGAGTCTTTGTGGATGCTGGTGGCTTTTCTGAGGCATCGTGTGTTGTAGATGCCCTCCAAGTCTGGTATCTGTGTTCCGATGGCCCTTTGAGCTCTATGGACTACCCGCTGTAGAGCTTTCCTTTCTGCCTCCGTGCAGCTGAGATACCACACAGGGATGCCATGTGTTAGGATCCTCTCTATGGTGCAGCAGTAGAAGGTCGTCAGCAGCTGTTGGGGTAGACCAGACTTTTTTTCAGTGTTCTTAGGTAGAACAGTCTTTGCTGTGCCTTCTTGACCAGCGCAGCAGTGTTATTGGACCATGTTAGATCCTCCAAAATGTGAGTGCCCAGAAACTTGAAGCTGGACACTCTCTCCACACTGTCCCCGTTGATAGAGATCGGGGCATATTCCCCGTTATGTGACCTACAGAAGTTGATGACCAGCTCCTTGGTCTTGGTGGTATTTAGGGACAGGTTTTTATCCGAGCACCAGTCCGCCAGGTTCTGCACCTCCGCTCTATATTTTGTTTCATCAGAGTGAGAGCCAGTCTAGAGATATGGAGGATAAGGTGTGCAAAGGACAGATCAAAGCAGATGGTGATAAAGGAAATGTATAATGGTTCATATTGAATCTGTCATTTTCACACATTACTCCTCCATATCTCAAGAGTCCCTCTCCCCTGACTCTCAATCTGAAGAAGGGTATCGACCCGAAATGTCACCATTCCTTTTCTCCAGAGATGCTGCATGTCCCGTTCAGTTACTCCAGCTTTTTGTAGCTATCTTTGATGTAAACCAGCATCTGCAGTTCTTTGCCGCACATAAAAACATTGCGGTGTGGCCTCTGGTCTCAGTATCCCCTCTGTGTCAGATGAGCCCCACCAGCTCCAATGTGTTTGATGACGGTGGAAGGGCTATTGAAAGGTTATTTGGGTGTTCAGCCATCAGATGTTTGACTTTAGTAATAGCACTTCAGCTTCACGGGCAGTTTGCCATCTGAAGTTGCATTTCAAACACCACATTACGGGTTTATAATTCCAGCCATGTAGAGAATTGGATGGTTCTCAGCTCCAGAGACACTGATAATGTTCATGCACTTGAATGGTTACTAGCTTGGACTACTTTGAAAAAAGGCAAAACATTGAATTGTCTAAACCTTCAGCACAGACGAAGGCCATTCAGCCCTCTGTGCCCCTGCCAGCTCTTTCAAGCATTGTCCAATTAGCCTGGTCCGTTCCCCGTGGTGGCCATAATAGTGAATTAAGTTGCCTCGTTATTTCTTGAATTGGTTTCTGACCAGCACCTAAAAATTCTACAAAAAGACTCACGGCAGGGACAGGACTGACAACAGTGCCTTTTCAATAGTGTTTCAGGAGAATTTTAGCCTTTAAAGCAAACACAAAAGACGGTGACAATGCACGCGTTCTTGGTACTGTAGGAGATTAAAGGATTGCCTAATGAGTCATCTCGCACACTATTTGTCAACGTTTCTTACACACACACACACGTGCGAGCATATATTACTCATTGAACAATGCCTTGCTGAACAAGCCCATTGGTAATGTTTAGATTAGACGGCGCTGAATGATCTCCTTGTTTATTTTAATAAAGAGACATCCGAGTGTTCCACCTCGTATGCACACGGGATAGTTAGAATAATATTGCTTAATAATGTTGCAAAGAAAAAAACCCAAAATATAACTGGTTAATAGTGCATTAACCAATCCAACATTTTAAAAAATCCCCTGGAACCTAGCGTGCAGAATCATTGATATTCGCTACGAATCACAAATTTGCTGCCCGCGAGAAAATGAAGAAAATAATTTTATGACTAAAATAGGATGAAAGGCTGTTTCATTTGAAGAGGCACTTATCAAAGAGTCAACAACTTTACCTCTGTTTTCCTGCTGCACGCATTGTTGCATTGATTAGCCAGGCAACCATGAGAGCTAGGTAACCATAATGTGTGAACATATTTAACAATAAAAGAATAAAGCATGGTCCTACACGACAGACATTAAATAGCTTTTGCCTTCTGTTGCATAATGTGACTAGTTACCATTATGTCCTTAATGTGTTAAAATTAGATCACAGCTTTTGTCTCCACTTTTGCCTTTGTGGTTTTAAAGGCACTCCCCCTTATTCGTTTGACAGTCTTAGAATGGCTTTTTCGCTCAAAGAGACCAATACAGAAAAGTGTGAAAGCTTATGTGTGTGTCCCGTATTTAAGAAGCAGGTGATCATAACAAAAACTCAGAAACCTTAGCATTTCATTTACAAGTAGCGCAAAGCTTTAGCTCTTTAAGGATACTTTCAACAAAACTAACTCTGGAATATTTTCTTTTAAATCCAATTTATTGACTCCAATAATAACAACCTCTATTTATATGGGTGCTTTAGTGCAGTTAATTGCCCTGTAACACGTACACAAATATGAATATTGATTTCTCTAACTTTAAGTAACCCTTGCTCTCTCCATCCTGCCCCCATCCTAGTTCTCTGATTAGTTTCACTGTCCTCCTGATTAAATATTATTGATCATATGCCTCGTTGTCCTCCCCCTCAGCTAGCAATGTACCATTCTACATTTCTTTGATCACCATCCCCTAGAGTCATAGAGTCATAGAGTCCTACAGCACAGAAAGAGGCCCTTCGGCCCATCGTGTCCGCGCTGCCCGTTACCAAACACAGTCTAATTTTAATCCCATTTTCCCGCATTTGGACCGTAGCCCTGAATGTTGTAGCATTTCAAGTGCCCATCCAAATGCCTCTTAAACGCTGTGAGTGTTCCCGCCTCCACCACCACCCCAGGCAGTGAGTTCCAGACTCCAACCACCCTCTGGGTGAAAAAGTTCTTTCTCACATCCCCCCGAAACCTCCCTCCCCTTACCCTGTATCTATGTCCCCTCATTGTTGAACCTTCCACCAGTGGAAGAAGTTCCCCGCCATCTACCTTATCTATGCCCCTCATGATCTTGTACACCTCGATCATGTCCCCTCTCAGCCTTCGCTGCTCCAGGGAAAACAACCCCAGTATGCTCAGTCTCTCCTCATAGCCGAGGCCCTTCATCCCTGGCAGCATCCTGGTGAATCTCCTCTGCACCCTCTCCAAAGCTATCACATCCTTTCTATAATGTGGTGACCAGAACTGTACACAATACTCCAGCTGTGGCCTCACCAGTGTTCTGTACAATTCCATCATTACCCCCCTACTTTTATATTCGATGCCCCGGCTAATGAAGGCCAGTACCCCATATGCCTTTTTGACCACCCTGTCCACCTGTCCTGCTGCCTTCAAGGACTTGTGTACCTGCACTCCAAGGTCCCTCTGAACCCCTGTCTTCCCTAGGGTCCTTCCATTCATGGTGTACTCCCTCTCCAAGTTATCATGTCGTTTTCGTTTCGTTTTCACACCTTGCCCTTCCATATCACTGTCTCCCTCTCCCATGACTCGTAGTCTGAAGAAGGGTCTCGACCCGAGACGTCACCCATTCCTTCTCTCCAGAGTTGCCTATCCCGCTGAGTTACTCCAGCTGCTTGTGTCTATCTGCGGTTAATTTAGTATATTGTCATGTGTACTAAGGTAGAGTGAAAAGCTTTTGCTGCATGCTAACCAGTTAGCAGAAACAAGTCACCAGTTCTGCCTCCAATTTTAATTTTAGGGCACAAGACTTTGGTCTGTAGACCCACAGTGAAGGATTTGGTTCTATGTAGATTGTTTAGTGTCTATCTACAAAAACATTAACGTCAGCTCAGGTAAGTGTGACTGAAATGTATGTCCAAAAACCTGATCAAAGAGGTACATTACCAGAAGCATCTTAATAAACCAAAGTGAGGAAATGACGTGAAGAGTTTTATGGAGGGAATTTCCTGGCATTGGGGCCTAGGCAGCCAAGTCGTGGCTGGCAATGGAGGAGCTAACTAATTCAGGGATGAATGAGTGACTAGAATGAAATTAGCACAGTTATCTCAGAGGAAGATGGGTCTCAACCCAAAACGCCACTTGTCCATGTTCTCCAGAGGATCTGCCTGACCCGTGGAGTTACTCCAGCACTTTGTGTCCTTCTGTTTACAAACCAGCATCTGCAGTTCTTTGCTTCTATATCTCAGGCCAGAGGAGGTTACAGAGAGAGGGAGGGTTGGAAGCATGGAGGAATTGAAAAATAAGGATATTAATAGGACTCGAGAAAGATCAGCCAAGGTCATATTGAAAGGCAGATCAGGCATAAGGGGCCCAGTGTCCTACTCCTTCTCGATCTTCTTATTTAGACTTTAGAGACACAGCTCGAAAATCGGCCCTTCAGTCCACCGAGTCTGCACCAACCAGCAATCTCCCCATACACTAACACTATCCTGCACACCAGGGATAATTTTATAACTTAATAGCCCATTAAGCTACAAACCTGTACGTCTTTAAACTGTGGGAGGAATCTGGAGCACCCGGAGAAAAGCCACACGGTCACAAGAACATACAAACTCCGTACGGACAGCACCCATGGTCAGGATTGAACCCGGGTCTCTGGTGCTGGAAGGCAGCAACACTACCGCTGCGCCACTGTGTCGTCCTTATGTTCTTACACAAGCAACTTTGAAGCTAATCTAGGTTAGCAAGCTCAGAACTGACAGGTTAATGGGATCTGGATGAGAGTTGAGTACCGAGGAACGGTGAACAGAATGTCCTCAAATGTAGAGCAGTGGGGAAGGCCAGGAGGATTGTAGAATGGACAAGGAGATCTGCGGTGACATCGGATTGAACATTACAGAGAGAACATCTGCAATATTAAGAATAAGGGGGGAGGCCATTTAGGACTGAGATGAGGGAAAACATTTTCACACAGAGAGTTGTGAATCTGTGGAATTCTCTACCACAGAAGGTAGTGGAGGCCAATACACCGGTTGTATTGGAGAGAGAGTTAGATATGGCTCTTCGGGCTAACAAAATCAAGGGATATGGGGGGGAAGCACGAACACGGTACTGATTTTGGATGATCGTCATATTGAACGGCGGTGCTGGCTCAAAGGGCCGAATGGCCCACTCCTGCGCCTATTTTCTATGTTTCTATGTTAACATTGAACAGAACATAAAATTGAGCTCGCTTATCCCTCATGTGCATCTTTAAGCTCCAGGTGAAGACTAAAAGCACAACTATTCATTGTTACATAGGTAAAGTCTAACTCTTACCCAATTAAAGTTCCCAGCATTATTCTCTTTGAAGAATCGTGTGGGGAAAAAACGCTGCATTAAATCAATATCATTCAAGTGGCATTAACCAGTAATGTGTGTCGAAGTTCATCCCCAATCCATTGTATCCTGCTTGACAGGTTCAGTTCTTTTAGTTTCGTTTAGTTTAGTTTAGAAATACAACCTGGAAATGGGCCCTTCAGCCCACCGGGTCTGCAATGACCAGCGGTCCCCACACATTAACGCTATCTACACACACTAGGGACAATTTACATTTGAAAGGGGGGCGTGGCTGGGCCTTGCGGCTGTGGCTCACCGGCAGTCTGTCTGTCTTTTTTCTGTCTTTGTCTATTGTTACCGTTTAAATGTATGTATTGACCTATTTTTAGCTGTGTATATGTGGGGGGTGGTGGGAAACCTTTTTTCTAAATCTCCTCCTCAACGGAGATGCAACCTTTTTCCATGTCACATCTCCGTTCGCGCTGCGGCCTAACACCGTGGAGTTGGCGGCCTCCAGCTGGGAGCAACCTTGAAGGCTTCGGTCGCAGGGCCTGGACTCACCATCTTACCTGGACTTACCGCAGGCTCTGTGGACCGCAACTTCGGGAGCTTGCAGGTCCCTGGCTGGCGACTGGCTTTTGGGAGCTCCAGCCGTAGCAGCTTCGACCGCCCCGAATCGCGAGGCTGGATCGACCCGCTCGCAGGACCTTCATCGCCCTGCGTGGCTCGGCCGCGGCACTTTCCATCGCCCGGTGGGGGCTTAGGACCTTCATCGGCCTGCTCGGCTCGGCCCTGGGACCTTCCATCGCCCGGCGGGGGTTTCAAAAGTCAGGAGCCTCGATCGCCTCGAGGCAGCAGTTTGACTGCCTGACCGCGGGAGAAGAATGAGGAGGAGATAAGACTTTTCTTTGCCTTCCATCACAGTGAGGGTGTGCCTGGAGGAATCACTGTGATGGTTGTTTGTGTTAAACTGTAATTGTGTGTCTTGTGTTCTTTATTGTTTACTGTCAACCATTTACTGTTTATTGTTTATTGTCAACCATTTACGCCGGACCCTGATGTGAGAGGACGCTGGCGCTGTTTGTTCGCCACTTCTCCGTCTGGATAAATCTTTTGTTTGTTTATTTATTTTTATGTTTTGTTTACTCTGTAAAGCGTCTTTGAGTTTCCAGAAAAGCGCTATATAAATTAAATGTATTATTTTTATTATTATTATTTATACCAAGCCAATTAGCTTACAAATCAACACGTCTTGGGAGTGTGGGAGGAAATCGAAGATAGCAGTAAAAGGATAAATCCAAGTCAGCATGGATTTATGAAAGGGAAATCATGCTTGACTAATCTTCTGGAATTTTGTGAGGATGTGACAAATAAAATGGATGAAGGGGAGCCAGTGGATGTAGTGTATCTAGACTTTCAGAAAGCCTTTGATAAGGTCCCGCATGGGAGATTGATGTCTAAAATTAGATCACATGGTATTGGGGGTAGGGTGTTGACATGGATAGAAAATTGGTTGGCAGACAGGAAGCAAAGAGTAGGAGTAAACGGGTCCTTTTCAGAATGGCAGGTAGTGACGAGTGGAGTGCCGCAAGGCTCGGTGTTGGGGCTGCAACTGTTTACCATATATATTAATGATTTGGAAGAGGGAATTAGAAGCAACACTAGCAAGTTTGCGGATGACACAAAGCTGGGTGGCAGTGTAAACTGTGAAGAGAATGTTAGGAGGTTGCAGGGTGACCTGGACAGGTTGAGTGAGTAGGCAGATGCGTGGCAGATGCAGTATAATATAGATAAATGTGAGGTTATCCACTTTGGTGGCAAAAACAAGGAGGCAGATTAATATCTCAATGGAGTTAGGTTAGGTAAGGGGGAGGTGCAGCGAGACCTGGGTGTCCTTGTACACCAGTCACTGAAAGTTGGCGTGCAGGTACAGCAGGCAGTGAAGAAAGCTAATGGAATGTTGGCCTTCACAACAAGAGGATTTCAGTATAGGAGTAAAGAGGTTCTTCTGCAGTTGTATAGTCAATTTTCAAGTCAATTTTATTTGTATAGCACATTTAAAAACAACCCACGTTGACCAAAGTGCTGTACATCTGATTAGGTACTAAGGAAAAAAAATGAAACATACAGTAGCACGCAAACAGTTCACAGCGCCTCCTCAATGAGCCTCAAACGCTAGGGAGTAGAAATAGGTTTTGAGCCTGGACTTAAAGGAGTCGATGGAGGGGGCAGTTCTGATGGGGAGAGGGCCCTGGTAAGACCACATCTGGAGTATTGTGTACAGGTTTGGTCTCCTAATTTGAGGAAGGACATCCTTGTAATTAAGGCAGTGCAGCGTAGGTTCACGAGATTGATCCCTGGGATGGCGAGACTGTCATATGAGGAAAGATTGAAAAGACAAGGCTTGTATTCACTGGAGTTTAGAAGGATGAGAGGGGATCTTACAGAAACATATAAAATTATAAAAGGACTAGACAAACTAGATGTAGGAAAAATGTTCCCAATGTTGGGCGAGTCCAGAACCAGGGGACACAGTCTTAGAATAAAAGGGAGGCCATTTAAAACTGAGGTGAGAAAAAACTTTTTCACTCAGAGAGTTGTGAATTTGTGGAATTCTCTGCCACAGAGGGCAGTGGAAGCCAAATCACTGGATGGATTTAAGAGAGAGTTAGATAGAGCTCTAGGGGCTAGTGGAATCGAGGGATATGGGGAGAAGGCAGGCATGGGTTATTGATTGGGGACGATCAGCCATGATCACAATGAATGGCGGTGCTGGCTTGAAGGGCCGAATGGCCTCCCCCTGCACCTATTTTTTATGTTTCTATCTCGGAGAAAACCCATGCAGGCCATGGGGAGAATGTGCAACTCCATACAGACTGCACCTGTAGTCAGGATTGAACCCGGGTGTAAGGCAGCAACTCTACCGCTACGCCACCGTACCGCCCTTAAGTGATGTAGTGGAACTGAATTTCTGTGAATGACATGTGCTTATGTGTGATCAGGGACGAAGATTTAGCCAATAATGGACACAGAGTACTGGAGTAACTCAGCGGGTCAGGCAGCATTTTGAGGAACATGGATAGGCGACGTTTCAGATCGGGATTCTTCTTAAGACCGATCAGTGTTCTGTGGCATTTTGTTTTTGTCAACCAGCATCTGCAGTTGCTTGTGTGTACATTTAGACAGTAGCACCAGCTTTGGCACCACACAAACATTTCCCAGAGATGCTGTCTGACTGCTGAGTTACACCTGCACTTTGCGTCCCTTTTGTGTCAACCAGCATCTGCAGTTCCTTGTTTCAACAGAAATTTTGCTCTACTTCACAGCGCACTTTAAAACATGAAACTCGCACTATTTTATTGTTTCGATGTCCAGGATTGCAGAACACTGCAAAGGATGCCTGTATTTTTAGCATCAAACAAAACAGCATAAATTATTCATTAGAAATAACTATTCATCCACTCTCTATATGCGTTATTTTAATACTTTGCTATTCACTAAATCCCAGAAGAGTTTTTGCTTTTCCGAGCAATCCTCGTCCCTATATCGTAGATAAAAGACAGCTTTTCACTTTATGACTATATTCTGGGCTTTGTGTGCTTAAGTGCACAACCAGTACAAGAGTATCATTTTTGTCCTGATTCTCAGTTAAATTTAATTAGAGTTATAAACATATGTGCAAACAAAGCTGAGGGCAAAGAATTCAAATGTTTTTGTTCATATGTTCGCACACTTAAAGTCAGTCTAAATAAGTTTCAATTAAGCACAAGGAAAACACAGATATACAGATCTGCCGGACATATGTTTTACTGAACCTAAGTTAACACACAAACATCTCCTTCTGTGCCATTGGCCCTATCTGCTCATTTACAATGCACATATGTTCCCTTCTGTTTTGTACACAGACAGGAAAATCACCCAATCTCCTGCTGCTGAAAGGTTTCTCTTTAGCTCCGTGCATGAAACTCTTCCATCAGCGGTTTAGAATTGTTATTAACAGGCTGTTAACAATCACGGCCAAAAATAAATATCCAGCTCCGGCCCTCCCTCCACTGATCACCTGCTGAAACCAACCATTTCTTTATATCCTCAACGTACATTTTGTTCCAATGGACCCCTGGTTCGCCTGCCTCTCCATAAACTTCTCAATTGAACCATATCACCCGCCCGTTCTCACTGTGCTTCCTGCCCTATATTAGTTTGTGATGAGCAACCTTTAGAGTCATAGAGTCGTAGAGTGATGCAGCGTGGAAACAGGCCCTTCGGCCCAATTTTCCCCCACCGGCCACCATGTCTCAGCTACACTAGTCCTGTGTTTGGTCCATATCCCTCCAAGCCTCTCTTATCCATGTACTTGTCTAACTGTTTCTTAAACGTTGGGATAGTCCCTGCCTCAACTACCTGCTTTGGCAGCTTGTTCCATACACCCACCACCCTTTGCGTGAAAATGTTACCCCTCAGATCCCTGTAAAATCTTTTCCCCTTTACCTTAAATCTATGTCCTCTGGTCCTCGATTCACCTAACCTGGGCAAGTGTACTCTTTGGTACATGAATTTGAAAGCTCAAGAACAATAGGGGGGGGATGCAGAAAGTGCTGGACACTGTCCGGTCTAACCTCCCCACCATCGAAAGGATCCACAGGAGATGTAGCCTCAAGAAGGCTGCTAATATCATCGAAGACCCACACCAGTCAACCCATGCTCCCTTCTCGCTTCCACCGTCAGGAAGAAGGTACAGCAGTCTGAGAACCACTACCTCCAGGTTCAGTACCAGCGCCTTCCCATCAACCATCATATTCATAAACCAGATGTAGAAACAAAGAAATGCAGATAGAAACATAGAAACATAGAAAATAGGTGCAAGAGTAGGCCATTCGGCCCTTCGAGCCTGCACCGCCATTCAATATGATCATGGCTGATCATCCAGCTCAGTAACCTGTACCTGCCTTCTCTCCATACCCCCTGATCCCTTTAGCCACAAGGGCCACATCTAACTCCCTCTTAAATATAGCCAATGAACTGGCCTCAACTACCTTCTGTGGCAGAGAATTCCACAGACTCACCACTCTCTGTGTGAAGAAATGTTTTCTCATCTCGGTCCTAAAAGACTTCCCCCTTATCCTTAAACTATGACCCCTGGTTCTGGACTCCCCCAACATCGGGAACAATCTTCTCGCATCTAGCCTCTCCAACCCCTTAAGAATTTAATATGTTTCAATAAGATCCCCCCTCAGTCTTCTAAATTCCAGCGAGTATAAGCCTAGTCTATCCAGTCTTTCTTCATATGAAAGTCCTACCATTCCAGGAATCAATCTGGTGAACCTTCTCTGTACTCCCTCTAAGGCTAGAATGTCTTTCCAAGATGCTGGTTTATACCAAGGATAGACACAAGGTGCTGCATTAACTCAGTGGGTCTGGAAGCATCACTGGAGAAACCGGACAGGTGACGTATCAGGTTGTGACCTTTCTTCAGGCTGGTGTTGGTCTTCTGGTTGAGGAGCCTTTCAGATTTTTGTACCTCTGTAATATATTTCCTTGATAACATTTGCGAATATACAATCATCTCTTTCTAATATATCATTACATTTGCTGATAAGGTTCGCCTTATATCAACATGGCATCTGTATTTCTGATCCAAATATTCAATGGGTGAAGAGGAGTCCTGACCTGAAACGTCATCCTTCCTTTTTCTCCAGAGGTGCTGCCTGACCCGTTGAGTTACTCCAGTACTTTGTATCTATATCCATGAACCATCCTGTACAGCACTAACCACAACCCTTAACCACCATCACTAAACCACTACGGACTTTGCACTGTTATGGATGTCCTATGTATTTTGGCTTCTGCACTATCACGGTCTAGTTTACTTGGAATAGCTGATAATGTATTGCATGTTTATTGCTATTACTGTTACATCGAATGTGCCTGCAAAGCTGCGCCAAATAAGAATTTAATTGTTACGGTTCATATCCGTGCTGCTCACGAATAAATACTCGACTCTCGACTCTTGGTTTTACAATCAACAACTTTATTTTACAGTTTAGTTACAGTGTAATTTATTGTCACGTGTACCGAGGTACGGTGAAAAGCTTTTGTTGCGTGCTATCCAGTCAGCAGAAAGACCATGCATGATTACAATTGAGCCATTTGCAGTGTAGAGGTGCATGATATGGGGGAATGATGTTTAGTGCAAGATAAAGCCAGCTAAGTCCGATCAAGGATAGTCCAAGAGTCAGTTCAGGGTAGTAGTCATGTAGGAAAATAACTGCAGATGCTGGTTCAAATTAGTCTGAAGAAGGGTCTCGACCCGAAATGTCACCCATTCCTTCTCTCCTGAGGTGCTGTCTGACCCACTGAGTTACTCCAGCATTTTGTGTCTACCTCAGGATAGTACTCGTTCAGCACCGCTCTCTGGTTTTTAGATTTAGATTTAGAGATACAGCACGGAAACAGGCCCTTCGGCCCACCGAGTCCGCGCCGCCCAGCGATCCCCACACATTAACACTATCCTACACACACTAGGGACAATTTTTACATTTACCCAGTCATTTAACCTACATACCTGTACGTCTTTGGAGTGTGGGAGGAAACCGAAGATCTCGGAGGAAACCCCACGCAGGTCACGGGGAGAACGTACAAACTCCGTCCATCGGCGCCCGTAGTCAGGATCGAACCTGAGTCTCCGGCGTTGCATTCGCTGTAAGGCAGCAACTCTACTGCTGCGCCACCGTGTTGTGGTAGGATGATTCAGTTTCCTGATAACAGCTGGGAAGAAACTTTCCCTGAATCTGGAGGTGCGCGTTTTCACACTTCTATAACTTTTGCCTGACGGGAGAGGGGAGAAGAGGGAGTGGCCAGGGTGTGACTCATCCTTGATTATGCTGTTGGCCTTGCCGAGGAAGCATGAGGTATAAATGGAGTCAATGGAAGGGAAGTTGGTTTGTGTGATGGTCTGGGCTGCCTCCACAATTTGCTGCAATTTCTTGCGGTCTTGGATGGAGCTGTTCCCAAACCAAGCTGTGATACATCCTGATAAAAATAAGTGGTGCATCTTTAGAATTTGGTGAGAGTTGTAGGGGACAGTCCAAACCTCCTAAGTCTTCTAAAGAAGTAGACCCATTGGTGTGCATTCTTGGTCGTTGCTTCAGTCTGGGTGGTCCAAGAGAAGTTGTTAGTGATATTGACTCCAAGGAATTTGACTTTTTCTACTTCGGTGCACAAAACAACATCAGGGCTCTGCAGGCACTAGTTTATAACTCAAACTCTGCTTTAATGACTACCACGCTGTCAACCATTCATAGAGTCAAAGAGTGATACAGCGAGGAAACAGGCCCTTCGGCCCAACTAGCCTACGCCGGCCAACATGTCCCAGCTACGCTAGTCGCACCTGCCTGCGTTTGGTCCATATCCCTCCAAACCTGTCCTATCCCTATACCTATCTAACTGTTTCTTAAATGTTGGGATAGTCTCTGCCTCAACTACCTCCTCTGGCAGCTTGTTCCAAACACCCACAACCCTTTGTCTGAAAAAGTGACCCCTCAGATTCCGATTGAATCTTTTTCCCTTCATCTTAAACCTATGTCCTCTGGTCCTCGATTCACCTACACTGGGCAAGAGACAGTGTGCATCCACCCGATTTATTCCTCTCATGCTACTGAGGCTCTTTCAGGCATTTCCTACCTACATAGATGGCCAGTAGACCACTTCAACCTATCAGCAAAACTCAAAACTCCCCTGTCTGTGATTCCAGAAATTATCCTTGTTGTAAAATACTCCTCTCTTAGATCTTTTAGCTTAGTTGAGAGATACAGCATGGAAACAGGCCCTTCGGCCCACTTAGTCCACGCCGTCGAGCGATTCCCCCCCACACTAACACTATCCTACACACACCAGGGACAATTTACAATTATACAATCCAATTAACCTACAAACCTGTACGTCTTTGGAGTGTGGAGTGGGAGGAAACCGGAGCACCCGGAGAAAACCCACGCTGGTCATGGGGAGAGCATACAAACTCTGTACAGAGAGCACCCAAAGTCAGGATTGAACCCGGGTCTCCAGCGCTGCAAGGCAGCAACTCTACCACAGCGTCACTGCACTGCCCGAGATCTAGTAATCTAGTGATTTTTGTGATGGTAGTTTCTCCCCTCCAATACCATCCACCCATCCTCTCCTCTGCCTCCTGTAATATCAATTGTACCATATTCCAGTAATTCATCTACTAGAGATGTGGAAGCTCTAGATAACAATAAGCCCTCTGAGGTATCTCTAACACCTACCTCCATGGTATGATGGATTCTCTAAAAAGCATTGTCCCTAGCTGAGGAGCACATCAAAGGAGAAATGGTTTCCAAACATCCTTGGTGGATTGGGTCTCCCGTGAGGCCCCTTGTTTACCTCTCTCTCCTTTGAGGTACTACGTCAAGCCCATCTCTCTACAAAGCTTTTAGTCAAATGCCCTAATATCTCCCAACATGGTCCACATTGAACGAGGCCCAATTGAAGATTCAATACGTTGGAAGACTCCACCTGTTAAATGCACATCGTTGTCGCAAAATTGTTGTTAATGCTATAGTGTTGGCGGCATGGTGGCGCAGCAGGCGAGTTACTGCCTTACAGCACGAGAGAACCGGGCTCAATCCTGACTACGGGTGCCGTCTGTACAGGGTTTGTCTTTTCTGCATTAACTTTAACTCATATGCTGTAACTGTAATTCTTTTTTTGCACAATCCGCAGGCATTGCCGCTTTCATTTCACTGCACATCGTGTATGTGTATGTGACAAATAAACTTGACTTGACTTGTACGTTCTCCCCGTGACCTGCGCGGGTTTTCTCCGCGATCTCCTGTTTCCTCCCACACTCCAAAGACATACATGTTTGTGGTTTAATTGGCTTGGTTAAAAAAAATAGTAAACTGTCCCTAGTGTGTGTAGGATAGTGTCGTGTGCAGGGATCGCTGGGCCAAAGGGCCTGTTTCTGTGCTGTGTCTCTAAACTCAGCCAAAACAATCCTGGGAAAAGGATATTAGGATAGAGATCTGAATTGCTCACTTCCGGTATAATAATCATACTGCCTTTCTATTAGGATTGGCCAGCTGCTCTTTAAATTAAAGCTGTTACCCTGATCTTGGCTCAGTCTATCAGCAACACACCCAGCTGTAAATCACCATCTGGGCAAAGAAATATGAGCTGGTTACTCCTAAATCAGCCAGTTCATAACCTTTCCTGCTAACTTGACATTTCTCAAAGTATTTTCATGCTGACTGGTTTACGAGGAGGACTGCATGCAAGGTTGACTGTAAAAGATAATTAAAGTTGCAAGGTTGGCAAACATGAAATATTAAGTCAATTACAGCCTCAGCCTGATGCCATAAGCTGCTTGTGTCATTAAGTGTTGTGCAGATAAACATTTAATACCTTTTACCACAGTAAGATTAGCTTTAATAGGATCTTTAAATAGATTATCTGTAATATATTTGTTCACGTATCCTATTGTCCTTTCTCTTTGGTTAGAGCTCTCCTTCATAGTCATAGAGTCATAGAGTCATAGAGTCAGACAGCCCAGACAATGGCATTGCTGCACCACCACAATTTATCCCCATCTCTTCTGCATTCAGTCAGTACATGAAATGAGCTGCAGCCTGTTCAATTCCTCTATAAATACCCTGAGCAAATGGAAACAGGCGAGCTGGCTGTAACATGGGGAATCTCATATGTAGGAGCCATTTATGCTTAATTCAGTTATTGTCATTGTGTTATGGCTATGTTTTAATATTTCTAGTTTATGTCTTTTTTGCCTGCTTGTGGGTGTAACTTAATGCGTAATTGGGAGTGTCTAGATGGGAGGAGGCTAGTGTGTGGCGACAGAGGTTGTGGGTCAGTTTAGACTGGGAGGGTGATGAGCATACAGTTCTTTACCACGTACCATGCGCTCACACCGGTTATATTTGTAAGAACCACACGGTAATAACTGCAAGATTTCTAATTATTGTTTGAAGAAGAAACAGTTGATAAAGTACGGAAACTGATGAATTACTCTATGATTTGTGCTACTTTAATAAAACCAATTAATGAAGAAAAGGAGTTTGGAAGATTCGTTTTGTCATATCAGGGTGCGACGTGTGCGTAAGCTATAACTACATTTCATCCCCGAGAAGTAATGGCTATCGAAGTGGGATTTCGAGATGGTATAGAAACTGTCATTACATCATACTTGACCTCTAGTCCATGTGACAGGCCAGAATGGTAGAGTTTAAGGGATTGGCATACAATGTCTTGCAACTCTTTGCTCTTCAACCAAGAGTCTCCAACCTAGTCAAAATGGATGTTCCAAATGCTTTAGAGTCATAGAGTGATACAGGGTGGAAACAGGCCCTTCAGCCCAACGTGCCCGCATCAACCAACATACCCCATCTGCATTAGACCCACCCCTGTCTGCCTTTGGCCCATATCCCTCTAAACCCGTCCCATCCAAGTACCTGTCCAATTGTTTCTTAAGCGTTGCAATAGAACCTGCCTCAACTACCTCCTCTGGCAGTTCATTCCATACACCCATCACCCTTTGTGTGAAAATGTTACCCCTCAGATTCCTATTAATTCTTTTCCCCCTCTCCTTAAACCTATGTCCTCTAGTTCTCGATTCCCCTACTCTGGGCAAGAGACGTTGTGCATCTACCCGATCTATTCCCCTCATGATTCCTTTTCTCTTACAATATATCTTTCTGATTTTTTGTCTTGGTAACTATTTTTCTTTTTTTTGTTACAGCCAAAGTGATCTTGTATGAGAAGACAACAATTACGGATCCGTGAATAAGCAGAAACATTTTCATTGAAACTACACCTGGGCCAGGAGGATGAGAATGAAAATGGGTGACAGCAGATAAAAGTGAGATCACGTCTCCATCACAAAGTCATCGAAGATAAATGTATGGAAATGCTCAACATGTCCAACTGCATCTGTGGAGAAGGTGTTGATGATTCAGAACCGTTTTGACAAAAGGGCGTTCAAATTAAATCGTTAACTCTGTTTCTCTCTCCACCTGCTGAATGTTTCTGGCATTTGTTGCTTTCATTTCAGGTGTCTGCAGTCTTTTGATTTACATTTTCACTCCAACGATGAGTCGCACTAAGGACGAACACGTTACTCCAGTGACTGCGTTGGCGGTGATCGGTGATCCCCAAAGTCGTACCACCTGCCACGTTAGCTCAACAGCTTCTTCCAACTGGAGACGGCAATTTTGCCAGAGAAACCGTATCCTAAGAAGAAAAACGGAGAGAAAAGAAAATCGGACAACTTTCTTTGCTGGAGCTTTGGTCTCAAGGCCTCCATGGTTTTTCGCAACTGCTCTGCCCAAGACCGCTAGAAACTGCAGCATTGAGACAGTAGCCCAGTTCATCACGAAAACCTTCTTCCCTCACTGTCAACTCCATCTGTACTACACTCTGCCTCAGGAAAACAACCACCTCATGAGCCAGTTGCACAAGACATTGGTCAGACCGCATTCAGAATATTGTGTAGGAAAATAACTCCAGATGCTGAAACTCAGTTCAATCCTGACCTCGGATGCTATCTGTGTGGAGTTTGCGCGTTCTCCCTGTGACAGCATGCGTTTCTTCCGGGCGCTCCGGTTTCCTCCCACATCCCAAATACGTGCGGGTTGGTAGGTTAAATGATGATTATAACTTGCCCCTTGTGTGCAGGTGAGTGGCAGAATCTGTGGGGAATTAATGACTAGATGGAGAAAATTAAAAGATGCAAAGTGCTGGAGTAACTCAGCAGTCTCCCTGAGAACCATCTCTGGAGAACATGGAGACTGATTGTGATGGAGAGATAGCTGGAAGAGAGTTTGGGGCAGGGCAAAACTTGGTGGATATAAGTGAGAGGGGTTAGCCTGTGGTTGGAAAAAAAGCCAGAGATGAAGAGACAAAAGGTGTGAGATAAGGAGATAAGGATAAAAGAGATGCGAATTGTGAAGCCAGAAGAAATAATTTAATAGGACCAGGTTGGGAGGAAGGGGAAGGGGAAGGGGGATAATGGGTTCATATCTAGGATGAGAGGAGGACAAAACGAGGTTGAGGGAGAAGGGGAGGGGGATATCTGTAGGTTAATTACCTAAGGAAGGATATTCTATTGAGGGCGTGCAGCGCAGGTTTACTAGGTTAATTCCTGGAATGGCGGGACTGTCATATGTTGAAAGACTGGAGCGACTAGGTTTGTATACATTGGAATTTAGAAGGATGAGAGGGGATCTTATCGAAACGTATAAGATTATTAAGGGGTTGGACATGTTAGAGGCAGGAAACATGTTCCCAATGTTGGGGGAGTCCAGAACCAGGGGCCACAGTTTAAGAATAAGGGGTAGGCCATTTAGAACAGAGATGAGGAAAAACTTTTTTAGTCAGAGAGTTGTGAATCTGTGGAATTCTCTGCCTCAGAGGGCAGTGGAGGCCAATTCTTTGAATACATTCAAGCGAGAGCTAGATAGAGCTCTTAAGGATAGCGGAGTCAGGGGGTATGGGGAGAAGGCAGGAACGGGGTACTGATTGAGAATGATCAGCCATGATCACATTGAATGGCGGTGCTGGCTCGAAGGGCTGAATGGCCTACTCCTGCACCTATTGTCTATTGTCTATTGTCTATTGTCTAAGTTGGAGAATTCAATGTAGTCAGGTTGTACGATATCCAAATTGAATATGAGGTGCTGGAGAAAATAAGAATCAGATTAGATTAGTGTAAGATTAGTCTAAATAGGTTGTTGATGAGGTCAGTCCGACTGAGTGGGCCAAAGGGCCTGTTTCCATGTTCTCTTTCTCTCTCTCTCTCTCTCTCTCTCTCTCTCTCTCTCTCTCTCTCTCTCTCTCTCTCTCTCTCTCTCTCTCTCTCTCTCTCTCTCTCTCTCTCTCTCTCTCTCTCTCTCTCTCTCTCTCTCTCTCTCTCTCTCTCTCTCTCTCTCTCTCTCTCTCTCTCTCTCTCTCTCTCTTTCTCTCTCTTCTCTCTCTCTCTCCCTCCCTCCCTCTCCCTCTCCCTCTCCCCCTCCCCCTCTCCCTCTCCCCCTCCCCCTCTCCCTCTCTCTCTCTAGAAGATGTTTTGGATAAGAGGTGATGGTCCAGGCACAAAGGCACAAACCAACAAAATGCATTTCTTCCATTCCACTCTTAATCCCTTAAAGGCGTTTATTTTCAAATTAATATCCTTCTGCAAGATAATCAGAGTGAAATTATGAAAGGGATAACACAGAAAAGTATTCACCCTCTAGACTGACTCCAGGTAGCACAGGTATGATGAGTGATTAATAATTAATATCTCCCACCACCTGCATTTTGTTCTGCTGAGATTGTTCATTCAGATACAACTGGCAATCTCCAAGAATATAAATAAAGGTTATTAGCAGCTGGGGAAGTAAATATCACAGTCACATCAGATTATCAAAGCGTTACAAGAGTTGAAACTCAATTCCCAGTTATACTTTATATGAAAGGACACACACAGTTCTGGAGCAACTCAGCAGGTCAGGCAGCATCTCTGGAGAAATTGGATGTGACGTTTCGGGTCGAGACAGTCTGAAGGTCCGGACCTAAGCTCCACCTATCCATGTTCTCCAGAGATGCTGCCTGACCTTCTGAGTTACTCCAGTACTTTGTGCCTAGTTTAGTTTAGAAATACTGCGCAGAAACAGGCTCTTCGGTCCACCGAGTCCGCGCTGACCAGCATTCCTCGTACATTAACACTATGCTACACACACTAGGGACAATTTACAACTTTACCAAAGCCAGTTAACCTACAACCCTGTACGTCTTTGGAGTGTGGGAAGAAACCAGAGCACCCAGAGAAAACCCACGCAGGTCACTGGGAGAACGCACAAACTCCGTACAGACAAGCACCCATAGTCAGAATTAGTGCTGGGTGCTGTAAGGCAGCAACTCTACCGCTGCGCCACCGTGCCATGTCCTTTTGTGTATAAACCAGCATCTGCAATTCTATGTTCTATACTTTTCTGAAGGGGATGATTCAGGACAAAGCCACCGCATTATGACACCCACAGCCCAATCACCAAAGCAACCTTGTCAGAGAGCTCCGAGATGTAAAACAAAGACACAAAGTGCCGGAGTAATTCAGTGCATTCGGCAGCATCTCTGGAGGATATGAATTGGCAACGTTTCCAGTCAGCAAAACGTTTCTTCAGCCTCAAACAGTGATGTTGCCCGACCTGCTGCATTACTCCAGCACTTGGTGCCTTTTTCTTTTGCAAACCAGCACCTGCATTCCCTTGGATCTATGTTTCAGGATGTAATGACCTGATGAAGTAGGTGCTCCACATCTGTAAAGTGCAGATACTTTAAAGCCTCAGTAGACATTTTCACTATTCTAAGACCATTAATGAAAAGCATAGAGGTTAGTCAAACTTGGATTGTTTCTTCTGGAGCGCCGGAAGTTGAGGAGGGACTGGATAGCAGTATACCACACCGGGGGGAAATGTCAAATATTAGAGGGCAAAGTTTTAAGGTGAGAGGGACAAATTTTAAAGGAAATGCACAGGGCAATTTCTTTTGCACAAAAGGTTGTGGGTGCCAGGAACAGACTACCAGGGGTGTTGGTGGAGGCAGATACGATAGTGGCATTTAAGAAGCTTTTGGATGGGCACATGGATATGGAGGGAATCGGGGGAAATGGATTATGTGCAGGCAGACAAAATGGCTTTAACTTGGCATTGTATTCGACACAGACATTGTGGGCTGAAGTACCTATGTTGTATGCTATTATGTTGTATGTTCTATGTTGTCTCAATAATCGAGCATCATCAACTCAAGAGCTCTACAGTCAATTAATGAAATAATTGTTTTAGGCAATCATATTTGGAGAAAATAATTTAATGGAAGATGTCTTATATCCCTGAGGTTCAGATTGAATTCCATTCCACTTGGTGATGAGTCCATGCCCTGAAAGAAATCTGGCTATAAAAATATTTAGATTTAGATTTTTTTTTAGATTTAGAGATACAGCGCGGAAACAGGCCCTTCGGCCCACCGAGTCCGCGCCGCCCAGCGATCCCCGCACATTAACACTATCCTACACACACTAAGGACAACTTTTACATTTACCCAGTCAATTAGCCTACATACCTGTACGTCTTTGGAGTGTGGGAGGAAACCGAAGATCTCGGAGAAAACCCACGTAGGTCACAGGGAGAACGTACAAACTCCGTACAGACGGCGCCCGTAGTCAGGATCGAACCTGAGTCTCCGGCGCTGCATTCGCTGTAAGGCAGCAACTCTACCGCTGCGCCACCGTGCCACATATCAATTTATCATTGATATGATTTTATAAATATACTGGATTTGCACAGCTGATGGTTGTTCTCCACCAAGCCTGAGAGAGAGCCATGATGTTTTAAGAGGCTTATCTTGCACCACCATCTCCATCTTCACAGGGCAAAGGCAGGAGAATGGGGTTGAGAGGGAATGGTAGATCAGCCATGATTGAATGGCGGAGTAGACTTGATGGGCCGAATGGTCTTAGTCTGTTCCGAGAACTTATGAACTTTGGCAAATGCTATTTTGGTGGGTCTCTGTATGGGTTGTGTTCTTAGATATGTACACTTAGCAGTCTTGAATAAAATAAATACTTGTCCTTAGAGACAACATTCACCCATCAAGGGTTCAATTATACTTTATTGTCACAAGCACCTAAATGCAGCAAAATTCCTTTCTTGTACAACGCAGATGGCTCAGTTGTAATCATGTATAGTCCTTCCACTGTTGGTTAGAATGCAACAAAAGCCTTTCACCTGGTACATGTGACAATAAATTAAACTCAACTAAACTAAATCGTATACACATAAGCAAGATCGCATACACATACGCAAGGACATTCTTGCTATTGAAGGAGTGCAGCGTAGGTTTACGAGGTTAATTCCTGGAATGGTGGGACTGTCATACGTTGAAAGACTGGAGCGACTGGGCTTGTATACTCTCGAATTTAGAAGGATGAGAGGGGATCTTATTGAAACATATAAGATTATTAAGGGATTTGACACGCTAGAGGCAGGAAACATGTTCCCGATGGTGGGGGAGTCCCGAACCAGGGGCCACAGTTTAAGAATCAGGGGTGGGCCATTTAGAACGGAGATAAGGAAGAACTTTTTCACTCAGAGAGTTGTGAAGCTGTGGAATTCTCTGCCTCAGAAGGCAGTGGAGGCCAATTTGCTGGATGCTTTCAGGAGAGAGTTAGATAGAGCTCTTAATTATAGCGGAGTCAGGGGGTATGGGGAGAAGGCAGGAACGGGGTACTGATTGTGCATGATCGGCCATGA
This sequence comes from Rhinoraja longicauda, assembly GCF_053455715.1. Classification (NCBI taxonomy): domain Eukaryota; kingdom Metazoa; phylum Chordata; class Chondrichthyes; order Rajiformes; family Arhynchobatidae; genus Rhinoraja; species Rhinoraja longicauda. The sequence continues at coordinate 59,430,315 of NC_135961.1, read as the reverse complement.
TGACAGTAAATGGCAGTGCTGGCTCGAAGGGCCGAATGGCCTACTCCTGCATCTATTGTCTATTGTCTATTGTCTATCATACTTGAGCAGCAGAGTGTAAGAACAAGAGTGTGCAGGTTTTAATATAACTGATCGATGGTGAGAAAAATTGTTCCCAAAACTGGGTAGGGTAAAAGAGAAACCATTTCTGACAATCTACCCAGCAGAGAGAGGAAGTGCCTTTTTATAAAATAACAAATAAAATGATCAAAAAAAAGTGGCCACAAAAATGGTCTTAATTGCAGTACTTGAGTCTCAAACCCATATATGGGAAGAATGTTTTGAGATTCTGTTAAATGTCTTTACTGTTGCGATGAAATAAACTGAAGTTTAATCTAATTAAACCAAGAAGTAAAAAAATTAAAGAACTGATGGATTTCATTGAGAAGGCACAGTGGCACAGTTGTAGAGTTGCTGGCTTGCAGCGCTTACAGCGCCAGAGACCCTGGCGCTTGTCTGTACAGAGTTTGTAAGTTCTCCCTGTGACCACATGGGTTTTCTCCGAAAACTTTGGTTTCCTCCCACACTCCAAAGGCGTAGAGGTTTGTAGGTTAATTGGCTTGGTATAAATGTAAACATTGTCCCTAGTGTAGGATAGTGCTAATGTGCGGGGCAGGTTTGGTGGGCCGGAGGGCCTGTTTCCGTCCTCTATCTTTAAACTAAACTAAAAACTAAAAAACAAAATGACAATAGACAATAGACAATAGACAATAGGCGCAGGAGGAGGCCAATCGGCCCTTCGAGCCAGCACCGCCATTCAATGTGATCATGGCTGATCATTCTCAATCAGTACCCCGTTCTTGCCTTCTCCCCATACCCCCTGACTCCGCTACCCTTAAGAGCTCTATCTAGCTCTCTCTTGAATGCATTCAGAGAATTGGCCTCCACTGCCTTCTGAGGCAGAGAATTCCACAGATTCACAACTCTCTGACTGAAAAAGTTTTTCCTCATCTCAGTTCTAAATGGCCTACCCCTTATTCTTAAACTGTGGCCCCTTTCACCGTCCGGCACGGCCTGCAACCACAACAGCCTGACCGCGGGAGAAGACGGCAGGGGAAGGGAAAAGACATTCTGGCCTTCCATCACAGTGAGGAGGGGACTGGAGGAGACTCACTGTGATGGATGTTTCTCTTTTTTGTGTGTTGGTTGGGGTTGTGTAATTTGCTTATTTTATTGCTTTTATTGTTGGACTGTGGGTGACTACATTTCGTCCAAAAAACTTGTTTTTTGGATGACAAATAAAGATATCTTGAATCTTGAATCTTGAATCTTGTTCTGGACTCCCCCAACATTGGGAACATGTTTCCTGCCTCTAACGTGTCCAACCCCTTAATAATCTTATACGTTTCGATAAAGGTTATGGTCTGAGAGCAGGTAGATGAGACTAGGTCAGAGAAAGTGGTCGGCGTGGACTGCTAGGGCCGAACGGGCCTGTTTCCGTGCTGTAATTGTTATATGGTTATATGGTTATAAGATCTCCTCTCATCCTTCTAAATTCCAGTGTACATTAGCCCAAATCCAAGCAAGGTCATGTAATAGTTTAAATTTGTTCCTTGGTTAAGAAAACCTAATGGAGCTGCAGCTGAGTACATCGCCAAACGAGAAAAGTTATTGCAAGACAATAATTATAGCAACGCACACTCACAGATGCTAAGTGACAGGTTAGTGTGCAGAACCGGAGGCAGTTGTTATGAGAGGCGAGTCTGACTTCTGAAAACGCATCAAATATCAGAATCGGCAAGGAAACACATGTAGGGATTTGTTTTGTGCAACGGTGAACAAGAGAACATTATTCTGAAAGTCTGAAGAAGGGTCTCGACCCGAAACGTCACCCATTCCTTCTCTGTAGAGATGCTGCCTGTCCCGCTGATTTACTCTAGCTTTTTGGGTCTATCCGGTTTAAACCTGCATCTGCAGTTCCTTCCTGCACACCTTTATGTTTGTTGACATTTAAAAAACAACTTAGATTGGTCCTCCAAATCAAATATTTATGACTCAGATCCCCTTCAGTGAACCTCTGCCCCAAGACAAAGCTGTAAAGTTTATTCTAGGAAAATGATAATGTTCCACAGATGTGACTTGATTACCAGGCAGAGTGCAAACTCCACAAATCCTGATCGAACCCTTATGCTTTAGCACTAATGCAATGGGCACGGCTCATTCAGAGGATTTAACAGGATCGATTATTTTCTCTGAGAAACCAGTTAATTTCCCTCTCTCTCCATCCCTCCCCCACCTTAGTCACACCAGCTTTTCATTCTCACCTGGCAAAGCTAACAATGGCCTGTTTCCTTTATATTTGTTACTTTTGTGCATGTCTTTCATTCATTTGTTCTATACCTCTCTACATCACCGTCTATATCTCTCGTTGCCCTTTTCCCGTGACTGTCAGTCTGAAGAAAGGTCTCGACCCGAAACGTCACCCATTCTTTCTCCCCAGAGATGCTGCCTGGTCCGCTGAGTTTCTCCAGCATTTTGTGTCTATAAACATAAGGGTGTGTTCAGGTATAACGAACTACCGGTCAGAATTTCGGTTGCACCTGCTTTCGTTCAGAAAGACCATGGAGGGGTTGCTTCAGGCCATTCCTGTACGATTGGATCCATGAACAAAGTACTGCATACGGAACCTCAAGGGACAAACGGCTGTGGAATCTGGATGGTGTGATAAACAGACTCGAAAAGACAGGTTTACATGCAAAGAGATGTTCTAGTACTCTCCTGGTAAACGAGGTACAATACATGGACACTAAAATACTACACCCAATCCAAAAACAATTACCAGTGCTCCTGCCCCAACTAATGCAACGGAGCTGAAGGCATATCTGGGAAGGTGCAGTTGTTATCATAAATCTTTGTTAAAATAAAGCAACAATCTTAGCTCCATTGCCCCAATTATTGTGAAAGGATTTAGCGCAAAGCTCAAGAAGAGGTCTTCTGGGCTTTCTGAAGAAGGCGTGGAGGAGAGTGAACCGGGGTAATGCCTCCAGGGCCTTCAAGGCCAGCTGCAGGAGGCACCGCCGGGGCACAAAGATGTCCGGGCAAGGCGAGGAGAGGGACGTCTGTTCGCGTGCCGATCCGGTCAAAGCGACGGAGGAAGACCCTGCAGGAGCCTGGGGGAACCGCTCCAGGAGGCCGAGCACCGCTGGCGGATCGAACTTTGGACTTGTGCAAAACATGGCGGCGCCTGCAGGTGTTCACATGCAAAAAACAAATCTTAAAGATCGACGCAAAGCGCCCGATTAACTCAGCGGGTCAGGCAGCATCTCTGGAGAAAAAGGATGTGTGATGTTTTCTTTCGGGACCCTTCTTCTGACGGATGACTGAGTCTAAAGAAGGGTCCCGACATGAAACGTCAACCATCCTTTTCCTCCAAAGATGCTGCCTGACCCACACAGTTACTCCAGCACTTTGTGTCTATCTTTGGAATATACCAACATCTGCAGTTCCTTTCCTCACTTTTTGCTGCAACCTTATATATTTCTGCATTTTGCTACCTATTATAAGATGGGAGAAGGGCATAATTTGGTGACATTTGCAGGACGACCTTGATCAGCAATTGCAGCAGGCCAAGTTGATGGCTCAGATTATAATCCCTCGATCCCAAGGAACTACATCTTGCTCGTAAGTCCTGACACTTGCTAAAAAAATTGAGTCGAAACACGAAACACGAAACACGACACAATGAAAAAGCACGTTCTCTCCACCTTCAGTGATGGGGTTTTCCATTGATAATTATGTTGTCCAGGTAACAGTGTGAGCCTTGTGCGCTATATATATTTTAGTGTATTTTCTTTTTAAAGGCTGCAGGTGCAGGACTAAGACCATAGTATGTACAACAGAATCAAAACAATTCCTCGTCACTAATGAAAGTAATTAGCTCTCCACTCTCCTTGTGGAGTACAACATGGTACTGCACAATTTTCAAATTGTATTGAATACATTATACAACCCCTTAACTCAAAAAGAATATCTTCAATAAGAGATAGTGGATGACTATCAACCATAATAGCCTTATTAAGTTTGCGAAGGTCAAAAAATGCCTGGATACCACCTGTTCTATTCTGCATCACAACTATAGGGGAAGCCCATTCGATGCTTCAATTCTCTCAATTATACCATTGTTTGCCAGAACCTTTGGCTCTGTGGAAACTGCATCCTTCACTGACAAAGGCAAGCTCTTCCCCTTCTATTTCACTGATGCTAAGTCCCAATGCATTTTTAACTTCTTTGATGAACCCTTTGGCTCACCAAATACAGTTTTATTGACCGTCTCCCGCTGCTTGCCGCTTGAATGCATAATCAGAGGACAAAGGCACGATGTGGGTTGGTGGGGTAGACGGAACCAACTTGTCCTCGCAAAATTGAAAGAGCTTGCACTTTGCACATCATCAAGATGTCCCAAAGTACTTCACAACCAGTAAATTATTTTTCAAGTGCAGTCACTGTTATTATTTAGGCAAATGCGGTGACCCATTGCACACAGCAAGGTCTCACAAATAGAAAACGAAATGAATGTCTTATCAATCAGCTTTGGTTGAAAAAATAACATTGGCCAGCATATTAGTAGGATCCCTTAGTCCTCATGCCATCAGGCTTTGCGTCCACTTAAAGTGGTGGACAGGACTTCAGTTTAACATCTTGACTCAAAGGCACTGAATCGGACTATGCACCGATTTCTCGAAACTACATGTATGCTTATGTCTTAGAATAAGTCTTGTTTTCAATAAGCCTGAAGAAGGGTCCCGACCCGAAATGTCACCCATCCTTTTCCGCCGGAGATGCTGCCTGACCCGCTGAGTTACTCCAGCACTTTGTGTCCATCTTTGGTATAAACCAGTGTCTGTAGTTCTTTGTTTCTACATTGAACCACCAACCACCTGGCTCCGAGAAAGTGAAATCTATAAAAGTGGCAAAGCTCACACACACACAAAGCAAATGCAATATCATTCATTAATAAGATATTCAGTGGGGCAGCTGGTAGAGCTGTTGCTTCACAGCACCAGAGACCCGGTTTCGATCCAGACCTTCGTTGCTGGCTGCGTGGTGTTTACATATTCCCCCTGTGATCACGTGGGTTTATAGACAATAGACAATAGACAATAGGTGCAGGAGTAGGCCATTCGGCCCTTCGAGCCAGCACCGCCATTCAATGTGATCATGGCTGATCATTCTCAATCAGTACCCCGTTCCTGCTTTCTCCCCATACCCCCTGACTCCGCTATCCTTAAGAGCTCTATCTAGCTCTCTCTTGAATGTATTCAGAGAATTGGCCTCCACTGCCCTCTGAGGCGGAGAATTCCACAGATTCACAACTCTCTGACTAAAAAAGTTTTTCCTCATCTCTGTTCTAAATGGCCTACCCCTTATTCTTAAACTGTGGCCCCTGGTTCTGGACTTCCCCAACATTGGGAACATGTTTCCTGCCTCTAACATGTCCAACCCCTTAATAATCTTATACGTTTCGATAAGATCCCCTCTCATCCTTCTAAATTCCAGTGTATACAAACCTAGTCGCTCCAGTCTTTCAACATATGACAGTCCCGCCATTCCGGGAATTAACCTAGTAAACCTATGCTGCACGCCCTCCGGGTGCTCCGGTTTCATCCCACGTCTCAAAGACATGCAGGTTTACAGGCTAATTGGCCTCTGTAAAATTGCCCCGAGTGTGTAAGGAATAGGTGCGAAGGTGAGATAACATAGAACTAATGTGAACGGGTGAGCGATGGTTGGCGTGGACTCGGTGGGCAGAAGGGCCTATTTCCATGCTGTATCTCTAAACTAAACTAAAACGGTTCATAGAATACAACTTAGCTGGAATAGCTGAATGAAAGGGCGGCACGGTAGCGCAGCAGTAGAGTTGCTGCTTTACAGCGAATGCAGCGCCGGAGACTCAGGTTCGATCCTGACTACGGGTGCTGCACTGTAAGGAGTTTGTACGTTCTCCCCGTGACCTGCGTTGGTTTTCTCCGAGATCTTCGGTTTCCTCCCACACTCCAAAAGACGTACAGGTATGTAGGTTAATTGGCTGGGTAAATGTAAAAATTGTCCCTAGTGGGTGTAGGATAGTGTTAATGTACGGGGATCGCTGGGCGGCACGGACTTGGAGGGCCGAAAAGGCCTGTTTCCGGCTGTATATATATGATATGATATGATATGATAAACCGGCTGAGGTTCTTTAACAGGTCAGTTTGAGATCATTTCAAATATAATAACAATTGAAATTGCAGAGGTAATTTTTTTTCCCTAAGAACGAAAAAGCTGGGCAGAAGCTATACCTGTCTATAGATCTTTGAAACCTTTCCTTTGGTAACACAAAAATTATATGATGAGCAAACAGCCAGCTTTCAATGGTGAATGCATGGGACTATGCAATCAGATGTATTCACTTGAGATGGGCGAAGAAGAACAGTCAATATTAGTGAAATTATCAAGTATGTTATGCTTATTGTTTTAACTATAACAGACATATAGAAGCTGCCAGATGACGATTCGTCGTCTGACAACTGAAAACGTACAGCTTCATACTACTGCTCATTTTCTGATCAATGAATGTTGTCAAGTTGGAAAGGGCGCAGAGAAGATTTACGAGGATGTTGCCAGGGCTCGAGGGCCTGAGCTATAGGGAGAGGTTGTTGCAGGCAAGGACTCTATTCCCTGGAGCGCAGGAGGATGAGGAGTAATCTTATGGAGGTGTACAAAATCATGAGAGGAATACATTGGGTGGACACAGAGTCTCGTGCCGAGAGTAGGGGAATCGAGAACCAGAGGACATAGGTTTATGGTGAGCGGGGGGGAGATTTAATAGGAACCTGAGGGCTAACTTTTTATGCATGCAGGATAAAGGTTAATCTCATGGTACAACCATTTATAGTGTAAGGTATACAATATTTCCACTGATCAGTACTTGGATGGACTGATGATGATCCCTGCAATATCAGGGATCATTCCATTGTTCTTCTAAAATATTTGAGGTCTTTAATGGCTATCTGAAAGAGTAGACAGGACCCAAGTTTATCATCTCATCTGTAACAGCAACTGAAACCCCCCCCCCCCCCCCCCCATCACACCTTAATGGAGCCACAAGGAACTTCAGATGCTGGTTTACAACAAAAGGCACCAAGTGCCAGAGTAACTCAGCAGATTCCAGGGTCCCCGGCCTGACACATCACTTATCCATGTCTCCAGAGATGCTACCTGGCCCATTGAGTTACTCCAGCAATTTGTGTCTTCAATCATTCCTTAATACTGATTCATGAGGTACTTAAAATGATGAAGGGTTTTAATAGAAACAAATAATTTCCTCTGCATTCAAGAGAGAGCTAGATAGAGCTCTTAAGGAAAGTGGAGTCAGGGGGTATGGGGAGAAGGCAGGAACGGGGTACTGATTGAGAATGATCAGCCATGATCACATTGAATGGCGGTGCTGGCTCGAAGGGCCGAATGGCCTACTCCTGCACCTATTGTCTATTGTCTATTGTATTGTCTATTGAAGGAGCGGGAATAAGAGAGAAAACAGCACAGTGAAGGTGTTGGTGGGAGGAGAGGCAGCAGGAATATCTCAATCACAGTTTTCTTCCCCCAACTAGCCAGTTCTTGTCGAATGAGCTGAACTACTGCTGTCATCTCCAGCAGTGATCCCTTCTTTCCACACCACACATTCGTGAAGAATCAAGGTGTCAATGGCAGGCGATGAAGTGATATCTACAATTTTCTGCACAGATAGGTGAAGCGAGTGTGAATATCGATGTATAGGACATGAAACGGACAGTTTGTGAGAGAAAACCGGGGTACAACTTGTCGTCCTGTAAAATTACCAGAACAACCGGTATACAAGAACAGGGATGTAATGCTGAGGCTCTATAAGGCGCTGGTCAGGCAGCATTTGGAGTATTGTGAGCAATTTTCGGCACCATATTCTGAGGAAGGTTGTGCTGGCTCTGGAGAGAGTCCAGATGGGGTTTACAAGAATGATCCCAGGAATGATATTAATGGGTTAAAATATGATGAGCCTATGATGGCGCTAGGCCTGTACTCGCTGGAGTTTAGAAGGATGAGGGGGGACCTCATTGAAACTTACCGAATAGTGAAAGGCTTGGATTGAGTGGACGTGGAGAGGATGTTTCCACTAATGGGAGAGTCCAGGACAAGAGGTCATAGCCTCATAATTAAAGGATGTTCCTGTAGGAAGGAGATGAGGAGGAATTTCTTTAGTCAGAGGGTGGGGAATTTGTGGAATGCTTTGCCACAGAAGGCAGTGGAGGTCAAATCAATGGTAATTTTTAAGGCAGAGATAGATAGATTCCTGATTAGTATGGATATCAAGAGTTGTGGGGAGAAGGCAGGAGAGTGGGATTAGGAGGGAGAGCTAGGTCAGCCATGATTGAATGGCGGAGTAGACTTGATGGGCCGAATGGCCTAATACTGCTCCTATCACTTATGACCTTATGATGACCAACTCTTCCACGCTAGTATCCACCTATCACTTGCCAGGTCTTGCCTCCCCCCATTTTTTTAAATCGACTCCTTCCCCCCACCTACTTTCTATCTAGATGAAGGGTCCATGACCTGAAGCATTGATGGCCCATTTCCCTCCACAGATGCTACCAGGCCCATTGAGTCCCTCCAACTGCTCTCCTTATTTTGATACAGATTCCAGCATTTCCAATGTCTTGTGCTAACAATGTTATGATATTGGGAAAGCTAATGCTAATATGATGAGTGCCATGAATGTCTGAGAGAATGCATTCCCCAAGAGCAAAGTTCGAGAAATGCTGAAAAGTTCAAGGTGACAATATGCTCCAGGATCTTTAAATTAAAAAGGGAGTAAGTCAGCACTAATATGAGTGGATGAGCCCATTGATAGCAGTTTTGAAAATAAAGATATTTTTCTCATATAAAAGGAGAGAGGAAGAGAAGTTTTTTTGTTTCGCAGTTACATTTAAATGTGGTGTCGGCCAACTAAACCTCGTATGGGATTTTGAAATGAGTGGCAAAATAAATGGAGGCGGTACATTTATTGTTCAGGAAGGAACTGCATATGCTGGTTTAAACCGAAGATAGGCACAAAAAGTTGGAGTAATGCAGCAAGTCAGGCAGCACCTCTGGAGAATAGGAATGGGTGACTTTTCGGGTGCAGACCTTTCTTCAGACTGAGAGTCAGGGGAAAAGGGAAACAAGTTATATGGACGGTGATATAGAGAGATATAGAACAAATGAATGAAAGATGTACAAAAAAGTAACGATGTTGAAGGAAACCTGGCCACTTCCTTTGTTAATCTCCACAAGAAGAGGCCAAACTCTGCAAAAAGGCCTTGAAGAAAAACCATCTGAACCTTCAATAAGAAGCTCATATCATGACAGTGTTAAATCATGGTAAAAGAACATTTCAATTATAATTACATCTGAAGTCGAATTCAATCAGTCCAAGTCAAAAGTCAGGATGCTCTTTACGATATAGTTAGAATAATGCCTGCCACATATATTATCTGCTGGTGTACCACAATGTGCTCAGGAGATAGACACAAAATCCCTCTCCTTCACATCTGTCCCTCTCTCTCCTTCACATCCCTCTCCTTCACAGCTGCAGAAACCCTCATCCACGCCTTCATCACCTCCCGTCTGGACTACTGCAACAGCCTCCTCTATGGCTCACCCTCAAAAATCATCAGTAAACTTCAATACATTCAAAACTCCGCTGCCCGTCTACTCACCCACTCCCCGATCCGTGACCATATCACCCCCGTCCTTTAATAATAATAATAATAATAATGCATTACATTTATATAGCGCTTTTCATACACTCAAAGACGCTTTACAGGGATTTTAAAGAACATAGGGAAGTGAATAAATAGATAAATAAGTAAACGAACAGAGAAAGGAGACAGAAGGTGAGGTGACCATCAGTGGTTGAAGGCAGTACTGAACAGGTGAGACTTCAGTGATGTTTTGAATGTGGTGAGTGAGGAGGAGTCTCTGACGGTTTGGGGTAGTGAGTTCCATAGGGTGGGAGCAGCGATGGAGAAAGCCCTGTCCCCCCAGGATCTGAGTTTGGTCCGGATGGGGGGGGATAGGAGATTGGCAGCAGCAGAGCGGAGGGTGCAGGTGGGAGTGTGCCTGTGGAGGAGGTCAGTCAGGTAGGATGGGGCCAGGTTATGGAGGGCTTTGTAGGTCATGACGAGGATTTTGTACTGGATTCTCTGGGGGATGGGGAGCCAGTGGAGTTTGTAAAGGACGGGGGTGATATGGTCACGGATCGGGGTGTGGGTGAATAGACGGGCAGCGGAGTTTTGAATGTATTGAAGTTTACTGATGATTTTTGAGGGTGCGCCATAGAGGAGGCTGTTGCAGTAGTCCAGACGGGAGGTGATGAAGGCGTGGATGAGGGTTTCTGCAGCTGTGGAGGAGAGGGATGGACGGAGACGGGCAATGTTTTTGAGGTGGAAGAAGGCTGTCTTTGTGATGTGTTTGATGTGTTTGTCGAAAGAGAGGGTTTGATCAAAGATGACTCCAAGATTCCGGATGTGAGGGGAGGTGGATACTGGGAGACCATCAATATTGAGGATGAAGTTTTGGGTGGATTTGGTGAGCGTTTTTGGACCAATGATGATGATTTCAGATTTGTTGCAGTTGAGTTTGAGGAAATTTGATTGAAGCCAAGATTTTATTTCAGTGATACAAACTCCACTGGCTCCCCATCCCCCAGAGAATCCAATACAAAATCCTCCTCATGACATACAAAGCCCTCCATAACCTGGCCCCATCCTACCTGACTGACCTCCTCCACAGGCACACTCCCACCTGCACCCTCCGCTCTGCTGCTGCCAATCTCCTGTCTCCCCCCATCCGGACCAAACTCAGATCCTGGGGGGACAGGGCTTTCTCCATCGCTGCTCCCACCCTATGGAACTCACTACCCCAAACCATCAGAGACTCCTCCTCACTCACCACATTCAAAACATCACTGAAGTCTCACCTCTTCAGCACTGCCTTCAACCACTAAAGGTCACCTCACCTTCTGTCTCCTTTCTCTGTTTGTTTACTTATTTATCTATTTATTCACTTCTCTATGTTCTAGAAATCCCTGTAAAGCGTCTTTGAGTGTTTGAAAAGCGCTATATAAATGTAATGCATTATTATTATTATTATAAAAATAACTCAATAACTCAACTGGAATAACGCAATGGGTCAGGCAACATCTCTGGAGAAAAGAAATAGGTGGCGTTTCAGGTCGAGACCCTTCTTCAGACTGAGAGTCAGGGGAGAGGGAACCAAGGGATACAGAAGATAAATAGAACTGATGAATGAAAGATATGCAAAAAAGCAACGATGATCAAGGAAGGTGAAGCCCACAATGGTCCATTGTTGGCTGTGGGGTAGGTGATAACGAGTTATACAGATAGTGAAACTCAACAGGACGACAGTAAAACCAGTGCGGTGACTAGAGTGGGGGAGGGACAGAGAGAGGGGGGATGAAAGGGTTACTTGAAGTTAGAGAAACCAATATTCATGCAGGCTTGTAGGCTAATAGGCTTGGCATAATTGTAAATTGTCCCCAGTGTGCAGGATAGTGTTAGTGTACAGGGATTGCTGGTTGGCACAGACTGGGTAGGCTGAAGGACCTGTTTCCGCACTGCATCTCTAAACTAAACTAAATCAAACTAAACTAAACTGCTCTGATTTGCCTCCAAAGCGTACATGTCTTCCCTGTGCCTGATTTGTCATTCTTTTTGTAAAATAGAATCGTTTTTTTGGATCTATTTAAAACATAGCAAAGTCCAATTTTATCCTTATATTGAAAACAGAAAATCTTACCTAAAAGCATCTATCAAGAACTAGCTAAGCAGAAGACTCCTGAAACTGATTAGCGACCTCTGGAAGTGGGGCCTTGTGTGATATAATAAAGTCATATTGGTCGGATATGTCCTTGAAATTATTGGAGAAATGCCCTTGATTTTGCAAACTCTCAAAGCTGTCAAGCTTTTTTTCAATGCCCTTGAATGTCTATGCTATTCAGCGACATTCAAAAAAGTTTAACATTAATTAAACAAGTAAAACATTTCAAAAATGGTTCAATCCTCACTAAGGGTGTATGGAGTTTGCACGTTCTCCCTGTAACCACGTGGTTTTCCCACATTCCATAGAAGTGCAGATTTGAAGGTCAATTGGCTACTGTAAAATTGTCCCTTGTGTGTAGGATAGGACTGGTGTACAGGTGACCTTTGGTTGGCACGGACCCGGCGGGCTGAAGGGCCTGTTTCCACGCTGCATCTCTAAAACTAAAAAACTAAAATTATTACAAAATATAACAATATTAAAATATAATTACTTTAAAGCACCAGTAAATCATTAAAAATCATTTTTGTTAAAAAAAAAAACCCCATCCCAATTGTTAAAATAGAAGTAAATGAAAAAACAAACTGCCAATGCTGAAAATCTGAGTAAAAACAGAAAATGCTGGAAACACTTAGCAGGTCAGCCAGCATCTATAGAGAGAAAACCAGAGATGATGTTTCAGGGCAAGGATAAGCTGCTTTGATTCTCTGTATCTAATGAAGGAGTTTTGAACTGGAACATGTACTCGGTGTTGCTTCTAACAATGTTGATGCTTCCGGAATTTTCTATTTTTAACAAAAATGAAATGTAACGTAACTTGTTCATTTCTTTCCATCTCAAAGCAATGACCTGATATTCAATGTAAATGGTCTCACAAATCTTAAATGAGGTCTAAATTAAATGCTGGCGAATTCTGTATCTTGGTGAACTGGCCAGCAGCAGTTAGTTTAGTTTAAAGATACAGCATGGAGACAGGCCCTTCGGCCCAACAAGTCCACGCCGACTAACAGTGACCCATACCCTAGTTTTATCCAACACACCAGGGACTATTTACAGAAGCCAATTAACCCACATACCTGCGCGTCTTTAGAATGTGGGAGCAGCTGGAGAAATCTCACGGTCACAAAGAGAACGTACAAACTCCATACAGAGAGCACTCGAAGTCAATAGACAATAGACAATAGACGTGCAGGAGTAGGCCATTCGGCCCTTCGAGCCAGCACCGCCATTCAATGTGATCATGGCTGATCGTTCTCAATCAGTACCCCGTTCCTGCCTTCTCCCCATACCCCTCTGACTCCGCTATCCTTAAGAGCTCTATCTAGCTCTCTCTTGAATGCATTCAGAGAATTGGCCTCCACTGCCTTCTGAGGCAGAGAATTCCACAGATTCACAACTCTCTGACTGAAAAAGTTTTTCCTCATCTCCATTCTAAATGGCCTACCCCTTATTCTTAAACTGTGGCCCCTTGTTCTGGACTCCCCCAACATTGGGAACATGTTTCCTGCCTCTAACGTGTCCAACCCCTTAATAATCTTATACGTTTCGATAAGATCCCCTCTCATCCTTCTAAATTCCAGTGTATACAAGCCTAGTCGCTCCAGTCTTTCAACATATGACAGTCCCGCCATTCCGGGAATTAACCTAGTAAACCTACGCTGCACGCCCTCAATAGCAAGAACATCCTTCCTCAAATTTGGAGACCAAAACTGCACACAGTACTCCAGGCCCTGTACAACTGCAGAAGGACCTCTTTGCTCCTATACTCAACTCCTCTTGTTATGAAGGCCAACATTCCATTGGCTTTCTTCACTGCCTGCTGTACCTGCATGCTTCCTTTCAGTGACTGATGCACTAGGACACCCAGATCTCGTTATACATCCCCTTTTCCTAACTTGACACCATTCAGATAATACTCTGCCTTCCTATTCTTACCACCAAAGTGGATAACCTCACACTTATCCACATTAAACTGCATCTGCCATTCATCCGCCCACTCACACAACCTGTCCAAGTTACCCTGCAACCTGCAACCGGGTCAGGATCGAACCCAGGTCTCTGGCACTGTAAGGCAGTAAGGCAGCAACTCTACCACTGTGCCAATGTGCAGCATTAGTTTTAGTTTAGAGATACAGCATGGAAATAAGCCTTCCAGCCCACCGAGTCCGCGCCGACCATAGATCTCCCGTTCACATTAGTTCTATATTATCCCACTTTCACATCTACACCCTGCACACTAGGGGAAATTTACAGAGGCCAATTAACCAACAAACATGCACGTATTTGGGATGTTGGTGCATCTGGAGGAAACCCACATGATTGCAGATAAAACAAGCATACTGCACAAAGACAGCACCCAAGGTCAGTGTAAGAAAATAACTGCAGATGCGGGTACAAATCGAAGGTATTTATTCACAAAATGCTGGAGTAACTCAGCAGGTCAGGCAGCATCTCAGGAGAGAAGGAATGGGTGATGTTTCGGGTCGAGACCCTTCCTCAGGCTCTCCCGAGATGCTGCCTGACCTGCTGAGTTACTCCAGCATTTTGTGAATAAGCACCCAAGGTCAGGATTGATTGAAGGTCAGGATCTGACAAAGGGTCCCGAACTGAAACGTTGCCTGTGTATTGCCTCCACAGATGCTGCCTGACTCGCTGAGTTCTTCCAGTGCTTTATGTTTTGCTCCCAATTCCAACAACTGCAGTTCCTTGTGTCTCAGTTTTCTTTTTTTGTTTTAACATCCCAAAAGTATTACTATCTGCCAATAATCCCAACAATTACATTTTATCTGTTTTAGTATGCATGGTTAGTATAGTTAAAGACATGAATAAATAAGATACATATTTTCTGGCAACTCTGTTTCCCTTAATACTTTTCCATTTCCCACAGTTAGAAAAGGGAATATGCACACATACATGTACATTACATTATCATTTGCCCGTGCTTTTTAAGTAGTGGGGAGCTTGATGATTGTTCGGGATGGGTGCTCATTTTCTCAAACCGGTCGCTGAATAGCAACGTCTGCCAATACCTGTTCAAAGATCAATCCATTTTGGAAGACTTGTCTTTACTTTAGTACTTTTACTCTGGAGATACATCATGGAAACATGCCCTTCAGCCCACTGAGTCCACGCCGACCTGCGATCACCCCATGCACTGACACTATCGTACGAACTAGGGACAATTTACAATTTACAGAAGCCAATTAACCTACAAACCCACACGCCTTTGGAGTGTGGGAGGAAACCGGTGCAACCAAAGAAGATCCGCGCAGTCACAGAGAGAACGTGCAGACTCCGTTCTGACAGCACCCGTAGTCAGAATCAAACCCTGGTCCCTGGCGCTGTAAGGCAGCAACTCTACCGCTGCGACATCGTGCAGCCCCTAATTCTCATTCAGGAATTCTGGAAAATGTGACCTTGGCTCCATCAGAAAACTAATAGGAAACAATACTCATAGAAACATAGAAACATAGAAAATAGGTGCAGGAGGAGGCCATTCGGCCCTTCGAGCCAGCACCGCCTTTCATTATGATCATGGCTGATCATCCACAATCAGTAACCCGTGCCTGCCTTCTCCCCATACCCCTTGATTCCGCTAGCCCCTAGAGCTTTATCTACCTGTAACTCTCTTTTAAATTCATCCAGTGAACTGGCCTCCACTGCTGTCAGTGGCATAGAATTCCACAAATCCACAACTCTCTGGGTGAAAAAGTTTTTTCTCATCTCAGTTTTAAATGGCCTCCCCTTTATTCTTAAACTGTGGCCCCTGGTTCTGGACTCCCCCAACATTGGAACATTTTTTCCTGCATCAAGCCTGTTATAATTTTATATGTTTCTATACGATCCCCTCTCATCTTTCTAAATTCCAGTGAATACAAGCCCAGTCTTTCCAATCTTTCCTCATATGACAGTCCCGCCATCCCGGGGATTAACCTCGTGAACCTACGCTGCACTCCCTCAATAGCAAGGATGTCCTTCCTGAAATTAGGAGTCCAAAACTGCACACAATACTCCAGATGTGGTTTCACCAGGGCCCTGTACAACTGCCGAAGGACCTCTTTACTCCTATACTCATCTCCGCTCATTATGAAGGCCAACAGGCCATTAGCTTTCTTCACTGTCTGCTGTACCTGCATGTTTACTTTCAGTGACTGGTGTACAAGGACACACAGGTCTCATTGCACTTCCCTTTTTCCTAATCTGACACCATTGAGATAATAATCTGCCTCCTTGTTCTTGCCGCCAAAGTGGATAACCTCACATTTATGTACATTATACTGTATCTGACATGTATCTGCCCACTCACTCAACCTGTCCAAGTCACCCAGGAACCTCCTTAAAATCTTAAAATGAGAACAGAAATGGTGGTACGGTGATGCAGCGGTAGAGTTGCTGCCTTGCAGTGTTTACGGCGCCAGAGATCCGGGTTCGATCTGGCTACGGGAGCTTGTCTGTACGGCGTTTGTACATTCTCCCCATGACCTGCGTGGGTTTCCTCCGAGAACTTCGGTTTCCTCCCACACTCCATAGGCGTACAGGTTTGCAGGTTAATTGGTATAAAATGTAAAAATTGTGCGTAGTGTAGAATAGTGTTAATGTGTGGGAATCGCTGGTCGGTGCGGACTCGGTGGACCGAAGATTTCGCGCTGTATCTCTAAACTAAACCATAAATGTCAATAATACTGAGGGAAGCAGCTTTAAAACCCTATTAACTGGTGTTTTCTATGGGAAAGAAAAATCAGATATACATCGATTCACATTGTTGATGGCACTGAGTACTGATATACTCAATGTTGTTATGTGAAAGCACTACAGGTATTGTTTCCTCAGAGTGCGGAGAAGTAGAATATTTCTTCTTGGAAGTAGAAGCCATTCTCAAGCATATCAATGTTGTCGTCTCAGAAATCCTATGCTCTCTCTGCGATATTCTCACATTTAACACAAAGTCTCCTTCATTAATGTGATGTATATCATTGGGGATTTTATTTTCTGAGTTAAAAATCATTATACAGCCAGGCAAAATTCTCACTCATTGTGCATAATTCTTAGAATTCTCAATTACCGAAACTCGAAATGATTCACCCGGAATGTCACAGCATGAGTGTTGAAATACATTTTCTTGCTCTACACAGTAAATATACCAACAACTTGAGAATTTTTTTTTTTTCTATCAAGGACACTTTTTGTTGAAGCTGTAATGTTTGGGTTTTCCGTGTTCATTCTCAGATATTTTCTGGGCTTGATGTAGCTCTAGAAATATTCCTGATACAGAACTTTCATTTAAATCAACAATAAAAATACTCAGTCTTAGAATGAATAGTGCCACTTAACACTAGAGGGCACTTAACAGGTTAATCTCAAGGCTGCCCAAGAATTATACTGAAACCAAATGGAACACACAAAGCTGCACAGGATAAATATGCTCCACTTACCTGAAGTATTTCAACTAATAAGATTACCTCATTCTTCATATATTTTGAATTTGATGTGTTTTCTGCTACAGAATTTCATCGAAGCTGTACTCCAACGTAGCAAACAAAAAAAAACACAAGTTATATCCTGGGTCTTGGCTTTCTGGCACTGGAAAAGAAATGTATGAAAACACCACAAGCTAATTAATATTTGCAAAAAGGGGGGAAAAAAAACAACCTTTGGTCATTCTTTACCCAACTCATGTGGCAACAAAATGGGTAGCTGCTTGTTTAATCATTTACATTCCAGGGACAGAAATGGTCAGTTACTTGATAAATGATATTCCAATCCACTTGTTCAAGGCTATTAGATTCTGCAGTTCTGGCAATGTGCTTCATTCTCTGGGGTTTATTAAAGCTCTTTGGCGTAGTCTGCTCAGTGATCTTACACAGTGTTTACAACATTAAGTAAGGTCACAGCAGACCAGCTTCCACTTCACCAGAACATTCAAGTTGTAGTATGAATCGAGACTAGGTTTCACCTAGATTAATAGTGACGTACTGATCCAGGTCCGACTGCTGAGAGGTATTGAGGAAATCTCTCTGATGTGTGTTTATGTGGCACTGCTGTTTGATGGCACTGGGCCTGTACTCGCTGGAGTTTAGAAGGATGAGGGTGAGGGACCTCATTGAAGCCTACCGAATAATGAAAGGTCTGGATAGAATAGATGTGGAGAGGATGTTTCCAGTAGTGGGAGAGTCTAGGACCACAGGGCACAGCCTCAGAATAAAAGGACGTACCTTTTTCAAAGGAGATAAGGAGGAATTTCTTTTGTCAGAGGGTGATGAATCTGTGGAATTCATTGCCACAGGTGGCTGTGGAGGCCTAGTCATGGGGTGCTTTTACGGTGGAGATTGACAGGTTCTTGATTAGTAACGGTGTCAAAGGCAGGAGAATGGGGTTGAAAGGGAAAGAAAGATCAGCCATGATTGAAATGCAGGAGTGACTCGATGGGCCAAATGGCCTGATTCTGCTCCTATGACTTATATCATATCATCATATCATATATATACAGCCGGAAACAGGCCTTTTCGGCCCTCCAAGTCCGTGCCGCCCAGCGATCCCCGCACATTAACACTATCCTACACCCACTAGGGACAATTTTTACATTTACCCAGCCAATTAACCTACATACCTGTACGTCTTTGGAGTGTGGGAGGAAACCGAAGATCTCGGAGAAAACCCACGCAGGTCACGGGGAGAACGTTATATGAACATAACATTCAAACCTCTTCTGAAGAAGGGTCACCTATCCATGTTTTTAAATGATTTTTACAGAGTATTATGTCTGCAAGTAGGAAAGTCATTATTCTGTTTCAGGACGTATGACAATAAAGCACTCTCTTCTCTTGGTCTCTGATGCCATTCCTTCCAGGGTCAACAGCTTAGCACACTGTAGCTACATATTCAACACGACAACAGCGGCTGCAGCCTTTAATTTGCTGGGGCAAATTTGGTGATGCTCAAACATCACAAAAGACATTTTGTGAAAGCAGTTGAATTCTTTTGCAACCGCGACCCCTTTAAACCAGCACCAGCCATCACTCCCATACCACATCCTGTCCTTTCACTTGCTTGGGCTCTTTAAAGCACTGTCATAGTGTTAAGTTGGGCTCCGTGTGTTGGTGGCGTGAACCAGCTCATCAGAACTGGAGGACAATTCATTCTCAGGTCACTCGTGTGCAATGTGACTGCAGGCCCAATGTTAAATTATTAAAATAACTCTTGTTTTCGGAGCTCTGTTGACTGAAGCACTTTCGGAGACTGAATGGAGTATAGGAAATGAGTCCCAGTCCTCATGCCTGAATAAATTATGGAAATGAGAGATGGCTGGATAACAAAAAAATTATTCATCAGTCTTGTCCCCCCTCCTGCAAGTGGAATAAATAGTGTTCTGTTGCTTTCATTCATGAGCTGCGTTGTTTAGTGTCCTGTCTTCTGCTGCCTTTGCCTTACCCTGGCCTATCATCCGATATTGCTGCCAGTGTTTGCGAGACAAATCTCCGCCTTTTGTGTTTGTCGCCAAGTTTGGGCAGATTTTTTTTTCCCCCTGTCTCGTTCTCCTGCCATCCCAGCGGCAGTCCCTCCACTGCAGTTCTCCCTTCCAACTGCGAATGCGTCAGTTTGCCCAACCCAGTTGTTGAAAAATACCAGTACCGTGTGTGCTTTGAGCTTGAATCAATAGAAAAATAAATTTTAAAGGGTCAATTGAACTCATTAGGGCCTCGTTAGAGGACACCATTCAGCAATTACTGCGGGATTACGCAGAAGAAGGCATGTTTAAAGGTCAATGATTTACAGAAGCACAGATATGCCATAACCAAACCGTATGAGATGTTCAGTTCAGTTTAGTTCAGAGGTGCAGCGCGGAAACAGGCCCTTCGGCGCAGGAAGTCCGCACCGACCAGCGATCCCCACACATTAACACTTTCCTGGTGATACACACTAGGGACAATTTTACATTTACACCAAGCCAATTAACCAACAAACCTGAACGTCTTTGGAGTGTGGGAGGAAACCGGAGCACCCGGAGAAAACCCACGCTGTCACAGGGAGAACGTACAAACGCCTTACAGACAAGCACCCGTAGTCAGGATCCAACCTGGGTCTCTGGCGCTGTAAGGCAGCAACTCCACCGTGCTGCAATATTAAATTATAATTTGCAACACAGAAACAGAGCAACAGGTGTGCTCCAAGCCCGATCATTACTTCTTTTGTTCCATTCTCTCCTGTATGATTAAATTGCTTCCCCTTAAATTAACCCATATTATTTACTACAAAACTCCATGTGGTAACCCTTTCCACTTTCTACCTGTTCTGCAGCAGGAGAACAATGTCTTTGGAAGAATAAAAATCGACACAACGTGCTGGAGTAACTCATCGGGTCAGGCAGCACGCCTGGAGAATATGGATAGGTGACGTTTCAGGTTGGGACCCTTCTTCAGAAGAATATGCTGCAATGGGAATAGGGATGAGAAGAGGTTTCACTGTGGTATCTTCAGAGACAAAAGGTATGTGCAGAATTCATAGAAACATAGAAAATAGGTGCTGGAATAGGCCATTCGGCCTTTCGAGCAATCACTGCCATTCAATCTGATCATGGCTGATCATCCAAAATCAGTACACCGTTCCTGCTTTTTCCACATATCCCTTGATTCCATCATTGAAGGGTTGGAGCCAACTGAGCCTTTGGATCTGGCTGAAACATTGGAACACCAGTTCCTTCAGGGGAAAGGGAGCGTGAAGATTGGTGCCATCTAGGAACTTGGATAGACAGCAGTGGGTGCAGGAATCATTTGGAGAAGGATTGTTACCATCAGGTGATTGAAGGAATCAAATTCATTGGGACTCAAAACCTTTGGTTGAGCAG
Source organism: Rhinoraja longicauda (assembly GCF_053455715.1). Lineage (NCBI taxonomy): Eukaryota > Metazoa > Chordata > Chondrichthyes > Rajiformes > Arhynchobatidae > Rhinoraja > Rhinoraja longicauda. The sequence continues at coordinate 59,409,602 of NC_135961.1, read as the reverse complement.
AGAGGTGAGATCTCCAGAGTTTCATGTGCATGAGACGAGTTGGTAGAAACGAGGACTGGAGTGATAAAATAATGTGACATGGAAGATAAAAAGAGTTTCTTAATATCCAAAAAGAAATTTCTTTCTTGACTACACTGGGCGATTGACATTCCATAGCTCTCTTGTGTAGAGTATTCCAAGGATTCACCTCCAGTTGAGTGAAGAAATTTCTTTCTTTCTCACTTCTGACTGGTAGATCTCTTATTTGAGATGGAAATCCCAGTTTTAGACAACCCTGACAAAGGAAATATCACCACTACCTCTAATCTGTCAAATCCCCTGAAAAATGTCATGCTTTAATGAAGTCACCTCTCATCTTTCCAAACTCAAGAACAATATAGGCACAGTTTTCTTCTCACTTAACCAACGTTTACTGAGCGTATATCTTCCTTGACCTTCACACTATGTCAGGTGTGCTCTCACCAGGACCCAATAGAATTCCAAAATGAAGTCAATTCTCATGCCATAAAGGCCAACATACCACTTGCCTTCCCAATTGCTTGCTCTTCCTACACACTCTTTTTCAGAGATTTGGGTACAAGGACGCCAGGTCCCTCTGAATGCGAACAATTTGTGATTTCACACTATGTGGCATCAGAGGCTCTATAGGTGCAATCAATAATGTTATAGACCTGTGTGCAGCCTGAAAGAGCCCACGCTTGCTTCATTGTCACCACGGGAAAACTAATTAATCTGTTCCACTGAACACATCCATAACATAACATAACATAACATAACAACACTTTATTGTCACTCGGCACAACACCGAGCGAAATTTCAGCAGTCACACAAAATACAGCAAAAAGAAAAGAACACAGGACACCCGACCCCAACACAAACATCCATCACAGTGACTCCACACACCCCCTCACTGTGATGGAGGCAACAAAACTTCCCCTCTCTTCCCCCCGCACCCACGGACAGGCAGCTCGACCCCTACCGAGGCAAACGACACGCACAGCCCCCGCAAGGGGATGGAAGGCCCCCCGGCCGAGCCGCCCCGGGCACCGAAACGTCCCGCGGCCACACCAGGCGATGTTAAGTCCAACGGCCGAGCCGCACCGGGCACTGAAACGTCCCGCGGCCGAACAGCGCTGACGATGTTAAGTCCAGCGGCCAAGCCGCACCGGGCACTGAAACGTCCCGCGGCCACACCGGGCGATGTTAAGTCCAGCGGCCGAGCCGCACCGGGCACTGAAACGTCCCGCGGCCACACCGGGCACTGAAACGTCCCGCGGCCACACCGGGCACTGAAACGTCCCGCGGCCACACCGGGCGATGTTAAGTCCAGCGGCCGAGCCGCACCGGGCACTGAAACGTCCCGCGGCCGAGCTGCGCCGGCAATGTTAAGGCCCGCAGCCGAGCCGCACCGGGCACTGAAACGTCCCGCAGCCGAGCTGCGCCGGCAATGTTAAGGCCCGCAGCCGAGCCGCACCGGGCACTGAAACGTCCCGCAGCCGAGCTGCGCCGGCAATGTTAAGGCCCGCAGCCGAGCCGCACCGGGCACTGAAACGTCCCGCAGCCGAGCTGCGCCGGCAATGTTAAGGCCCGCAGCCGAGCCGCACCGGGCACTGAAACGTCCCGCAGCCGAGCTGCGCCGGCAATGTTAAGGCCCGCAGCCGAGCCGCACCGGGCACTGAAACGTCCCGCAGCCGAGCTGCGCCGGCAATGTTAAGGCCCGCAGCCGAGCCGCGCCCCGGGGAAGAGACCTAATAAAATAAAGGTTTCCCCCCGCCCCACCCCCCCACCCCACCCCACACCCCCACCACACACCCCCACCACACATACACAGCCAAAAACAGAAACAAAAACCATCCCAACACCGACACAAACAAAAAAAAAAGAAAAAAAGACAACAGACTGCCAGAGAGCCGCAGCCGTTAGGCGCAGCCAACTCCTCCCTCAATAAGATCCAGCACACGCTTGAGCTAGAAATCCAAAAGCAAAAAGACTGACATTGTTAATGTCACCTATTTCAGTCCAGGATAACCTTGAGGTATAGATAGTCATGGCTACGACCAGCGACAGAACCATAGAGAGTGTGCTGTGCGGACAGACACTCGGCTGCAACTAGTGCTATGATAAAACCTCCATCCCAACCTGCCTGAAGTAGTTTGTAGGGTGGCACAGTGACACAGCTAGTAAAGCTGATGCCTCACAGCTCCAGGGGTTCGAGTTCAACCCTGACCTCCAATGATAGACACAAAATGCTGGAGAAACTCAGCAGGTCAGGCAGCATCTCTGGAGAAAAAGGAATAGGTGGCATTTCGGGTCGAGACCCTTCTTCAGACTGAGAGTGAGAGGCAAGGTAAACTAGAGATATGAAAAGGATCAGAAATCAGAACTCCAATGATGTCTGTGTGGAGGTTGCACGTTTTCCTTATGATCACATGTGGTTTCCCCCGGCACTGCTTTTTCCTCTACCCAAAGACACGAAGGTTAGTAGTTTAATTAGCCTCTGTAAACCCATAGTACATAGTGTGCAGGTCAGTGCATAGAATCTGGGCAAGAATTGATGTGAATGTGGTGAGAATCAATGGGATTTGTGTTAGTGAGGTTGCTCGATGGTCAGCAGATCCTTGAAGGCCATGTTTTGGTGCTGTATCACTCTCCCCATGATCAGCACAAGGTCACACAGCCCCCAAACTACTCTGCCACTCCACTACTGTTCCTATATGCTGCTTCTTTTTCATGCTCGCACCCAACAAAAATATATCTTACTGTCAGTCTTGTTAGATTCATTGTCTATGGTAGGAGTTTGGAGGAGAGATGTTTGCAGCTTCCTCTCTTCCTCAACACTAGTCGATGTGACAGGCCAAAGGGAACACCCAGACTGATGTAGAGTTTATGAGATGTGGACACACAATTGCTTGCAACTCTACGAGTTTGTTCTTCAATGAAGAGTCGCCAATCTGGCCAGGACGGACGTTCCAAATGCCTTGTGGCAGCCCAGAGAAACTGCTAAAAAATACCTTACATAACGCAACCGTGTCATTTTAAGTATCGACACAAAGTGCCGGTGTAACTGAGCGGATCAGGCAGCATCTCTGGAGAAAAAGGATGGGTGATGTTTCGGGTCCGGACCTTCCTTCAGACAGGGAGCCTGAAGAAGGGTCCCAACCCAAAACGTCACCCATCCTCCTTCTCCAGAGATGGTCCCTGACCCATTGAGTTACTCCAGCACTTTGTGTCCATCTTCAGTATAATCCAGCATCTGCAGTTACTTTCTACGCATCGTTTTAAATATCCTGGTTTTGCATCTTGTCTGCCAATTGGTGCCAAGGGTCAGTGAGCATGTTTCAGGATTAATATATGTAAATCTACAGAGCAACAAGGTTCACAACTAGGCACAGGGTCTTTCCAAAACTGACCGTGGCAACCAAAGGAGTTATTTCTTCTCAGTATCCAGGGGGTGCATCCATTGAAACACCCACGACTATTTTCCTACCATCATTACTTTGACAACCTCCCATGAATGCTGTTAAATAACTTCACCCTCAAGCCCAAAGATTAGCTTTGTTGTAAGTTGCGAGAGGCGACGTCATCAAAACTTGTGTGAACAAAACAATATCGCCATGAACAGACACTAAAAACTGGAGAAACTCAGCGGGTCAGGCAGCATCTCTGGAGAAAAGGAATTGGATAGGTACATGGATAGGACAGGTTTGGAGAGATATGGGCCAAACACAGGCAGGTGGGACTGGTGTAGCTGGGACATGTGGGCAAGTTGGGCCAAAGGGCATGTTTCCACGCTGTACCACTCAATGACTCTAAAGCATTTGGAACATCCATTTTGGCTAGGTTGGAGATTCTTGATTGAAGAGCAAATTTGAAGAGTTGTAAGATATTGTATGCCAATCTCATAAACTCTATCACTCTGGCCTGTCGCACGGACTAGCGGTCAAGCAAGAGATTCCCCATGTTACAGCCAGCTCGCCTGTTTCTATTTGCTCAGGGTATTTTTAGAGGAATTGAACAGGCTACAGCTCATTTCATGTACTGACTGAATGCAGAAGAGACGGGGATGAATTGTGGTGGTGCATCAATGGCATTGTCTGGGCTGGTGGCAGAGATTTCCAAAGTGGCCGTAATCCGGCCAAATCTGCAAATGACCATTCCCCCTGACCTCCTCCTGCATCCCAGCCCCACGCGACCGTAAAATAATCTACGACTTCTGAAGTACCAAGCATAAAGTGTTCCTCAATTTCTCATGGACTCTAACATGCAGATAGAGAATGCACCCGGAGGCTTCGCTGGCGTTTAGAGCAGCCTATTGTCCAGGGAATAATTTGTTCCGTTTATTGTGAGAATGCTTCCAAGTCACATTCGTGCCTTTTCAGATCATGAATCTTCCCCAGCATTGTGCAAGGCAGGAAAGCGAAAGACACATTGAATGACTGAATGGGCAGACTGGGAGCCCGGAGTAAGTGCTACCTCATAGTCTGCACTTTAATATATGTGCAGAATAAATAACACAACTGTAGCTGATAGAACAACTTCATCCATCTGCTTATATGGCTCTGGACTTGATACTATTAAAACGGATCCACTCTTACTTCCAAAATCTGTCAAAAGCTTTATTGCTACCTAAGGATAGAGTGGTGTTTGATTTTCAGAGTTTTTAGCTGCATTGACAAAAATGTTACAGTTCATTTATCCTTAGGCAACCATTGGCGGCCATCACAATTACTCCATACACAATGAACGTGTAGTCGACAAATGTTGTAATGGGGTAGACTTGCCCCTCCCATTTGATTAAGCCCTCTGTCCACAACAATGTGACCATTACAGTCACATTGACACCACAGTTGCCTCATTATCTGCCTCCACTAACATCAACTCAGTTTTGACATTTTTTTACAATTCCAATGCTGTATTCGGAGCTGTCACATATTTTGTTTAAAAAGCCCTTGTGTATCTAATGGTTTATTGATTTGTACCGTTCTACATCATGTCAACACATCATTAAAGGAATAACTTTTAACGTTGGTAAAATTATTAGAAGGAACAGTAATTCTCCTGACTGTGGCAGTTGAAGTAGCTTTAAGTGGAGTTAAAAGATGCAAAAACAGGACCATGCATGCAACATAATGTGGACATTAATCATAATGGAAATACATCAGACTGCAATACAATGTTTATATTTCTTCCCTTTAGTGGTGAATGGTAAAAGTCCTTGGGTAAAATGAGGGTTACTTGACACAACAATGTCGCCATTATGTTTCACTTAGAGTTATGCTATCAATTAAAAATAAATGTGATGCACGTGTCCCAGGTGACTACCCCCCAGAGTTTAAGTGCCGAGCTCCACCAATGATTTTCTTAAAGTGGCCTTGCATTTACGACACATTTGGAACAAAAATCGCGAGGCATTAAGGTAATTCGACAATCCCGTCTATTTTTCTCCAATATCCATTATCTGTTTCTCAGCAACCTTTGTGACCACGTAAGTACCAGGACTGTATTCAGTTAAGCAGACAGAATTCTGTTTCCATGGTATATGTCCTTTGGTTATGGACCTAGGGTAATTGGTAAAGAAAAAAAAAAAATTATCCCAGCACTCAAAGGTATTTACCTCAGCAAGAGAAAGTGATGTCTCTTGACTTTTCCCTTCACACTGCAGCTGCACGGTTAATGCCTGGTACTTCCAGAACACAAGGGGAAGCCTTGAGGAAGAGCTCCCTTTGTACAGCATAGGTCCCTTTGAGAACCCACGGCAAATTATTGGGCATATATATAGAGAAATACTTGTAATTCCATCCTGGAGAGGGAAGATGTATGCAACAATTGAAATTAGTTTAGGCTGATGGAGAGGATCCAGTCGAACGTTAGTCTGTTGTGGAGCCGACCACTAAAATAGTGCTGGCATTATTACTTGCCAGGAAGTCAATGATGTCAGAAAGGTTGTTTTGACCGACGCTTTTTCTTAATATCAGGCAACATTTCTGTAAAATGTTAATGTCAAACTGAATCTAGTTTCACTGGAAATGAAGATAGACCACAAAAAGCTGGAGTAACTCAGCGGGACAGGCAGCATCTCTGGAGAGAAAGGATGGGTGATGTTTCAGGGTGAGGCCCTTCTTCAGACCCGGCCTCTCGACCCGAAACGTCACCCATTCCTTCTCTCCAGAGATGCTGCCTAACCCGCTGAGTTACTCCTGCTTTTTGTGTCTATCTTCGGTTTAAACCAGCATCTGCAGTTCCTTCCCACACATTCATTCGAAATGACATGACTTCACTGCATCCATTCAAACTAAACAATGTGGCTTGGCCTTTGCAATCAGAAGCAAAGGAACATTTAAAAAAAAACCATCAGAACCATATCCTGAGGGAAACTTGTCCAGACTACCATCGGATCTGGTACATGACCGGAACAGGCAGTAACCTAGTTAATAACCTGGCACTTTGCTGATGAATCTTTACTGAAACACAAAGGCTGGAATTTCTAAAGCGCTCATATACTTCAAAGCTTTGACATAAGCTTTTCCATGACCAGGGGTTATCATGCCTAACTGGGTACAGCACAGTGGCACAGCTGGTAGAACCACTGCCTCACAGCACCAGAGACCCAGGTTCAATACTGACCTTGGACGCTGTCTGTGTGGCGTTTGCACGTTCTCCCTGTGACGGCGTGGGTTTCCTCCGGGTGCTCCAGTTCCCTCCCAAATCCCGAAAACGCGTGGGATTGTAGTTTAATTGGCCCTTTGTAAATGGTCCCAAGCATGTCTGGAGTGGATAAGCGAGTGGGATAACATAGAACTAGCATGAATGGGTGATCGCTAGTCGGCGTGGACTCGGTGGGCAGAAGGGCCAGTTTCCACGCTGTATCTCTAAACAAAATTACATTCTCAATATTGCGTCCTTCTTAATAGATTCAGCAATAAAGGCTCGACGCAACAACAAATAAGATAGTGGAAAGAGAACAGCCAAAAACGTGCTGGTTTTCCAAGGCAAGGAGTTCTCCACCACCAAATGTCACAGAGAAGCATTCTCCGAGCTTGAGGATTACATGCTAAGCATGGTCTGGTCCCTGCAAGGGTGGTACAGTAATGCAGTGGTAGAGTTGCTGCCTTACAACGCCAGAGAGCCAGATTCAATCCTGACTACAGGCGGTGTCTGTATGGAGTTTTGCATGTTCTCCCTGTGACCATGCAGGGTCTTTCTTCGGGTGCAATAGACAATAGACAATAGGTGCAGGAGTAGGCCATTCAGCCCTTCGAGCCAGCACCGCCATTCAATGCGATCATGGCTGATCACTCTCAATCAGTACCCCGTTCCTGCCTTCTCCCCATACCCCCTCACTCCGCTATCCTTAAGAGCTCTATCCAGCTCTCTCTTGAAAGCATCCAACGAACTGGCCTCCACTGCCTTCTGAGGCAGAGAATTCCACACCTTCACCACTCTCTGACTGAAAAAGTTCTTCCTCATCTCCATTCTAAATGGCCTACCCCTTATTCTTAAACTGTGGCCCCGTGTTCTGGACTCCCCCAACATTGGGAACATGTTTCCTGCCTCTAATGTGTCCAATCCCCTAATTATCTTATATGTTTCAATAAGATCCCCCCTCATCCTTCTAAATTCCAGTGTATACAAGCCCAATCGCTCCAGCCTTTCAACATACGACAGTCCCGCCATTCCGGGAATTAACCTAGTGAACCTATGCTGCACGCCCTCCATAGCAAGAATATCCTTCCTCAAATTTGGAGACCAAAACTGCACACAGTACTCCAGGTGTGGTCTCACCAGGGCCCGGTACAACTGTAGAAGGACCTCTTTGCTCCTATACTCAACTCCTCTTGTTATGAAGGCCAACATTCCATTGGCTTTCTTCACTGCCTGCTGTACCTGCATGCTTCCTTTCATTGACTGATGCACTAGGACACCCAGATCTCGTTGAACTCCCCCTCCTCCTAACTTGACACCATTCAGATAATAATCTGCCTTTCTATTCTTACTTCCAAAGTGAATAACCTCACACTTATCTACATTAAACTGCATCTGCCATGTATCCGCCCACTCACACAACCTGTCCAAGTCACCCTGCAGCCTTATTGCATCTTCCTCACAATTCACACTACCCCCCAGCTTAGTATCATCTGCAAATTTGCTAATGGTACTTTTAATCCCTTCGTCTAAGTCATTAATGTATATCGTAAATAGCTGGGGTCCCAGCACCGAACCTTGCGGTACCCCACTGGTCACTGCCTGCCATTCCGAAAGGGACCCATTTATTCCCACTCTTTGCTTTCTGTCTGTCAACCAATTTTCTATCCATGTCAGTACCCTACCCCCAATACCATGTGCCCTAATTTTGCCCACTAATCTCCTATGTGGGACCTTGTCGAAGGCTTTCTGAAAGTCGAGGTACACCACATCCACTGACTCTCCCCTATCAATTTTCCTAGTTACATCCTCAAAAAATTCCAGTAGATTTGTCAAGCATGATTTCCCCTTCGTAAATCCATGCTGACTCGGAATGATCCTGTTACTGCTATCCAAATGCTCAGCAATTTCGTCTTTTATAATTGACTCCAGCATCTTCCCCACCACTGATGTCAGACTAACTGGTCTATAATTACCCGTTTTCTCTCTCCCTCCTTTCTTAAAAAGTGGGATAACATTTGCTATCCTCCAATCCACAGGAACTGATCCTGAATCTATAGAACATTGAAAAATGATCTCCAATGCTTCCACTATTTCTAGAGCCACCTCCTTAAGTACCCTGGGATGCACACCATCAGGCCCTGGGGATTTATCAGCCTTCAGTCCCATCAGTCTACCCAAAACCATTTCCTGCCTAATGTGGATTTCCTTCAGTTCCTCCATCACCCTAGGTTCTCCGGCCCCTAGAACATTTGGGAGATTGTGTGTATCTTCCTCAGTGAAGACAGATCCAAAGTAACGGTTTAACTCGTCTGCCATTTCTTTGTTCCCCATAATAAATTCCCCTGCTTCTGTCTTCAAGGGACCCAAGGGTGCAATGGTTTCCTCTCACATTCCAAAGAAGTGCAGGTTTGCAGGTTAATCTACTTCTGTAAATTGTCCCTATCGTGTTGCTCAGAACCAGAGTAAGGGTGATCGCTGGTCAGCGTGGACTCGGTGGGATGAAGGGCCTATTTTCAAGCTGTGTCTCTGAACTAAACTGTGAGGAAAGACCACAGTGTGGTACCCTCCGACCACATTGAGAAGCTGGACTACGCATGAAAATATCCCTCAAGTATACCATCCATTGAATGTTTGGATCAGAAATATTGATGCCATGTTGATATAAGGTAAATCTTATCTGCAAATGTTACGACATATTAGAAAGATATGGTTGTACATTTGCAAGGAAATATATTATGAATGTACAAAAAACTGAAAGGTTCCTCAACCAGAAGACCAAAGCCAGTCTGAAGCAGCATCCCAACCCTAAACGTCACTGATCCATGTTCTCCAGAGACGCTACCTGACCCGTTGAGTTACTCCAGCACTTTGAGTCCCTTTGTGCAAACCAGCATCTGCAGTTCCTTATTTCTACAGACCAAAGGCCTTATTTCCGTGAGTCAGTAGGTCTCTTTTTGTTTAAAAAAAGTGGGAATCTAGGACCTGGATTGTTGTCTTTGATCAGAATATGGGAGGAAACCAAAGCACCCGGAGAAAACCCATGCAGTCACAGGGAAATTGTACAAACTCTGTACAGATAGCACCCATATTCAGGATAGACAACCACAGAGACTGTGCTGTCTCTACAATCTCTACTGTAGAGACAGCAACTCTACTGCTGTGCTACTGTTCCTCCTTCCGCTCCTGATTCATATGACTGTGTGTGTACCTACAAAGTGGGACATTCCCACCACCTGTGTAGTGGTAGAGTTGCTGCCTTACAGTGTCAGAGAACTGTGTTTGATCCTGACTACAGGTGCTTGGCTGTACTGAGTTTGTACGTTCTCCCCATGACCTAAATGGGTTTGCTCTGGGATCTCCGGTTTCCTCCCACACTCCAAAAACATGCAGGTTTGTAGGATAATTGGTTTGGCATGTGTAGGATAGTGTTAGCTTGCAGAGTTCCTTGGTCGCGCGGGCTCGGTGGGCAAAAGGGCCTGTTTCCGTGCTGTATCTCGAAACTAAACTAAACTAAACTGTGACTCTGTGCGAAAGTACTAACTGAGCAACAGAATGATGTGTACATCAGTTCGTTTAGGATGTGAGCCATTATGTAATTCACCAAGCGAATAAAAGCTTACCTTCCTATAATGCCTTTGGCATTCTAATGATGTCCAAAGGCTAATGGGTTATTTTGTGTAGGAATGCAAAATTCATTAGCTGTATTGACTATATATACACTCGGGAAGGCCCAAAAAGCAGTAGAAGAATGAGTAAATAATAATAATAATAATAATAATAATAATAATATATTCCTTTATTTGTCCCACACCGGGGAAATTTGCAGTGTTACAGCAGCAAAGTGGATAGCAAGAGACATTCATTATAAATAAAAATAAAGATAAGGATAATTGTCATCATTTACTGTGGGGTTTTTTAACTGTTACTGTTAACTGGTCTGTTGACTGGTCTGCTGGGAGCAGTGCTGGTTGTGCAGTCTCACAGCAGTGGGAAGGAAGGACCTCCTATATCTCTCCTTCACACACTTGGGGTGAAGGAGTCTGTCACTGAAGGAGCTACTCAGTGCAGTGACAGTGTCCTGCATGGGGTGGGAGTCGTTGTCCAGCAGCGATGTTATCTTTGCCATCATCCTCCTCTCTCCCACCGCCTGCACTGTCGAGGGGGCAACCCAGGACAGAGCTGGCCTTCCTGATCAGCTTGTCAAGTCTCTTCCCCTCCGCAGCTGAGATGCTGCTGCTCCAGCAGACCACTCCATAGAAAATTTGCTGATGTCACCACAGTGTTGTAGAAGGTCCTTAGGAGTACCCCCTGCACTCCAAAGGACCTGAGTCTCCTCGGCAGGTAAAGTCTGCTCTGGCCCTTTTTGTACAATACATTGATATTTTTGGTCATTACCAAATGACCAAAAATCATTCCAAATGTTTCTTTGGTAATGTTTGGTGGTTAGAGAGTAACAGTGTTCACAATAGCTCTGTGTTCATCAGGAGATGAGTTATCATCCGAACATCACATGAAAAATAAAACATCCACTCGACTTCTCCCGGCTCAGATGATGTGCTTCCTCTTGTCATGGGAACTACCACTGCAGAATCAATAAGATTTTTAGACATTAAGAAAATCAAAGAGTGTGGGAGATGGACACAAAATGCTGGAGTAATTCAGCGGGACAGGCAGCATCCCTGGAGAGAAGGAATGGGTGACATTTCGGGTCGACCAGCCGTACGAAAGTGGTGCTGATCTCAGTAGTTACAAGGCAGAAACAAAGAACCAAATAGCTTACTCGCGCCTCCATTCCTATCATTCCCATCGGCTAAGTTCATTACATCAGCTTTTATGTCTTACGCAGAAGCCAAGAATATCGCCAACATACAAGCAGCAATGAAGTCTTTATGAAATGCAGTCATAATTGTCATCTATGAAGAGCAGCGACCAATTTACACAGAATAAGTTTCAAAGACAGCAGTGTTGTTAATAATCCAGATAATCTGTTCTCATTTGGCATTCTTATGATGCTTGTAGTCCTTATGCACAGCTTGCAGTTTATTTTAGTTTAGAGATACAGTGCGGAAACAGGCCCTTCGACCCACCGAGTCAGCGCCAACCAGCGATCCCCACGCACTAACTCTATCCTACACACACTAGAGACACTAGAAACAATTTAGAACTGAGATGAGGAAAAACTTTTTCAGTCAGAGAGTTGTGAATCTGTGGAATTCTCTGCCTCAGAGGGCAGTGGAGGCCAATTCTCTGAATGCATTCAAGAGAGAGCTAGATAGAGCTCTTAAGGATAGTGGAGTCAGGGGATATGGGGAGAAGGCAGGAACAGGGTACTGATTGAGAATGATCAGCCATGATCACATTGAATGGCGGTGCTGGCTCGATGGGTCGAATGGCCTCCTCCTGCACCTATTGCCTATTGTCTATTGTCTAATTTACAATTTTACCTAGCCAATTAGCCTGCAAACCTGTACGTCTTTGGCGTGGGGGAAGAAACTGGAGCTTCCCGGGGAAAACCCACGCAGGTCACGGGGAGAGCGTACAAACTCCGTACAGAAAGCACCCGCAGTCAGGATCGAACCCGGCTCTCTGGCGCAGTAAGGCAGCGACTCTACCGCTGCGCCACCTGACACGCAGAATCATGATTTATTATCTGAACAAGCAGGAAATTGCTCGATTGACATCTACGAGATAGCTAGTTGTTCGTTTTAACCAGATATGTTGATTATAAGCTTCAGAATTGCGATTCACAAAACCAAACAAAAGGCCTGTTTCATGAAGGCTAAACCATGCTTCTTTGTGTGGGAGGTACCAGCCAAGGCATGCAGTTCATCTTAAATGTGGTCGGAAGGAATTGTAGAGGACTGACCTAACTGAATGAATGCCGAGACCAGACCTCACCCAAATGATCCACCCACAAACTCCACTTCGGATTTCCATGCCAAGAGAGCAAACTTCAAATGATGCAAGTCAATTGCAGGCCATTCATTTCTTTTAGGTTAGTTTAGTTTAGAGATGTAGCATGGAAACAGGCCATTCGACACACCGGGTTCGCACTGACCAGCGATCCCCACTTATTAACACTATCCGACACACAGAAGGGACAATTTTTACATTTACCATGCCAATTAACCTACAAGCCCGTACGTCTTCGGAGTGTGGGAGGAAACCGCATATCACGGAGAAAACCCACGCAGGTCACGGGGAGGACATACAAACTCTGTACAGACAGCACCATTAGTCGGGATCGAACCTGGAACTCCGACGCTGCAGGTCTCTGGGTCTCTGGGTCTGGGTCTGGGTCAGCATCTAACCTGGGTCTCTGGCACAATAACATATAACATATAACATATAACAACTACAGCATGGAAACAGGCCTGTCCGGCCCTACCAGTCCACGCCGACCATTCTCCCTGACCTAGTCTCATCTACCTGCACTCAGACCATAACCCTCCAATCCCCTCCTATCCATATACCTATCCAATTTACTCTTAAATAATAAAATCGAGCCAGCCTCCACCACTTCCACCGGAAGTCCATTCCATACAGCCACAACCCTCTGAGTAAAGAAATTCCCCCTCATGTTAAGGCAGCAACTCTACTGCTGCGCCATCGTGTCACCCTTAACAAAGTTACTCTTGGTAGCAACAGTTGTGCATTCACTCATTACCGGTTGGGGCATCAAGGGGTGGCACGGTGGCGCAGCAGTAGAGTTGCCTCCTTATTGTGCCAGAGACCCAGGTTAGATGCTGACTACAAGTGCCGTATGCACGTAGTTTGTACGTTCTCCCCGTGACCACCTGGGTTTTCCCCGGGTGCTTCAGTTTCCTCCCACACTCCAAAGATGTACAGGTTTGTAGGTTAAATAGGTTAAATAATATGCATAAGATCATAAGATCATAAGTGATAGGAGTAGAATTAAGCCATTCGGCCTAATTGGTTTTGGTAAAAATTTGATCGATGTGGGCAAATTTGGCAGAAGGGCCTGTTTCTACGCTCTACAACTCTATGACTCCAAGCAGTGTTTTATTTGTTAAAACACCCTGTGAACTTTGAAAACCCACAATACCGGGTGGCGCCTGCAATGGCTGCTCGCCAACAGTCGGTCTCGACCTTTTCCTTCTTTGTTGTTCTTTAGTATGTGTTAAATTTATGTTTTAGTGTTCTTTAGCTTGTTTTATGTGGGGGGTGGGGGGGTTGGGGGAAACTTTTAATCTCTTACCTCGACGGAGATGAGATTTTTTTCCATATCATATCTCTGTCCTCGCTGCGGCCTAACATCGTGGAGCTGGCGGCCTCTGCTGGAGACTGACCTCGGAGCTCCATGGACTTTAACATCGTGGAGCTTGTGGTCTCTGGTTAGAGACTGAATTCGGGAGCTCCAGGCCACAGGAGCTTCGACCACCCCAATCGCAGGAGCTTCGACCGCCCCGATGCGGGGGCTTCAATCACCCCCGACACGGGGGCTTCGATCGCCCCGACACGGGAGTTTCGATCGCCGGCTGCAGGAACTTCAATTGCCCCGAATGCAGATGGTTCAACTGCCCTGACAGCAGGAGAACAAAGAGGGAAGAAGGTTAGACTTTATTGCCTTCCATCACAGTGAGGAATGTGGGGAATCCACTGTGGTGGATGTTTATGTTAACTTTTATGTAGTTGTGTGTCTCGTTGCTTTCTTTAGTATGGCTGTATGGTAAATCAAATATCACTGTACCTTAATTGGTACACGTGATAATAAAAGACCTTTGAACCTTTCAACCCTTTTGAACCCTTTGAACTTCTCAAGCGACCCAACTAGATCTCATAATGCCTTCAAAACCTCCCCTTAAAACTGGACACAAATGCAAGTATACAGTATTCCTAACTCTGTTGTGAGTGTTCACCAAACTCATACGTTGCAGCCAAAAGTGTCAATTTATGGGGAAGAGGGAAAGATGCAGGGCACATTCGGCCCATCAAGTCTACACCGCCATTCGATCATGGCTGATCTATCTTTCCCTCCTAACCCCATTCTCCTGCCTTCTCCCCATAACCTCTGACACCCGTACTAATCAAGAATCTATCTATCTCTGCCTTAAATATATCCACTGACATTGCCTCCACAGCCTTCTGTGGCAAAGAATTCCACAGATTCACCACCCTCTGACTAAAGAAATTCCTCCTCATCTCCTTCCTAAAAGAATGTCCTTTAATTCTGACGCTATGACCTCTAGTCCTAGACTCTCCCACGAGGGGAAACATCCTCTCCACATCCACTCTCTCCAAGCTTTTCACTATTCTGTACATTTCAATGAGGTCCCCCCTTCATTCTTCTAAACTCCAGTGAATACAGGCCCGGGGCCATCAAAAGCTCATCATAGGTTAACCCACTCATTCCTGGCATCATTCTTGTAAACCTCCTCTGCACCCTCTCCAGAGCCAGCACATCCTTCCTCAGATATGGTTGATCCCATGATTGATCCCTTGAGCTGTGCAGGTTCCCGAATGTAATTATCAACAGAATGCCTCAGCCACCTTTTCCTGATGGGCACAGTTTCACACAGAAATAACCATCCCGTGATCCAAACTGGAGAAATCAGATATATGTGTAACTCACATATGAAAGATGGGTACTAACAGACCCAATTTCTAAGCATAGGATATAAAAATAAGTAATTCATTGAAAAAACTGGGCAGCACGGCGGCACAGTGGTAGAGTTGTTGCCTTACAGCGCTTGCAGGGCCGGCGATCCGGGTTCGATCCCGACTGCGGGTGTTAGCTGTATGGAGTTTGAACCTGCGTGGGTTTTCACCGAGATCTTCGGTGTCCTCCCACACTCCAAAGACGTACAGGTATGTAGGTAAATTGGCTTGGTAAATGTAAAAACTGTCCCTAGCATGTGTAACATAGTGTTAATATGCGGGGATCGCTGGTTGGCACGGACCCGGTGGGCCGAAGGGCCTGTTTCCATGTTATATCTCTAAACTAAACTAAACTAAACTAGATAAGCAATCTAGTTAAATAAATAATGCCAAACATAAGATAATTGCATGTGTATGAAGGAACTGCAATTGCTGGTTTACACTGAAGAAAGACACAAAAAGCTGGAGTAACTCAACGGGACAGGCAGCATCTCCAGAGAGAAAGACGTTTTCGGGTTGAAACCCTTCTTCAGACATATGGTATATTAATTCCACTATGATACGTAATTAAACATTAGTGAAAAATGTCGGTAATTTCAAATAAATACGGAATAGAATGTTTTTGGATGACTTTATAATGAAGATATTGTTAACATGATGCAAATTAAAAAACTGTGCTAATGATTATGAAATCAAAAATGATTGTATGGGTGGGAAAGAACATGTATTGTTTATCACAATAGAACGGTTTGCTGATAATCATACCATTTTATAGTGGACACAGGAGTCAATGATGTCTGTTTTTTCGTTTTAACAATGTCATTGACTCGAAATCAAAACATGAAAGCTTTTGATTAACTTGTAAACAGAATAAAAGAATATTTAAGAACAGAAAGTGGCCAATTAGCCAGAGGAAAATATTGCCACTGTGAGAAATGTAAGAATTTATCCCATAAAGGTGAGAGGGAAAAGATTTAATAGAAATCTGAGGAGTAACTTTTTCACATGGAGAGTGGTGGGTATATGAGCTGCCAGAAGAGGTAGTTGAGGCAGAAATTACAACAACATTTAATAGGAAAATAACTGCAGATGCTGGTTCAAATTGAAGGCAGACACCAAATGCTGGAGTAACTCAGTGGGTCAGGAAGCATCCCAGGAGAGATGGAATGGGTGACGTTTCGGGTCGAGACCCTTCTTCTGACTGATGTCAGGGGAGGGGGCGGGACAAAGCCTTCTCCATTGTCACAGTGAGGCCCAGCACAAATTGGAGGAACAGCATCTCATATTTTGCTTGGCCAGTTTACACCCCAGCGGTATGAAATTTGACTTCTCCAACTTCAAATAGTTCCTCTGTCCCTCTCTTTCCCCCTCCAACTTCAAATAGTTCAACCTTTTGAACCTTTGAAAGTCTAAAGAATCTACAGGGATCTCGAAGAGTCACTGCCTCAAAAAGGCAGCCAGCATCATCAGAGCTCCACACCACCCTGGCCACATACCCATTCCACTCCTGCCACCAGCCCGAAAAATGACATTTCTGTTCCAGAGGTAAACTTCCAAATTTTGCAACATCAGCCAAAAAGTCAGTGAATATTACCATGGGAGATCCAAAATCCAAACTTAAACATCATCTTTCCCAGCATTTACACTTTTTCTGATGGTTGGTGCTCAAATTCCAAAGCTGGAATTTTACCTGCTACAAACGATGAGGGAACAGTGGCTTTACATTAAACTAAGCTGAAATCACTTAGTCTAAGTCAATGGCAGGAATGGGGTACTGAATGGGGGTGATCAGCCATGATCACATTGAATGGCGGTGCAGGCTCGAAGAGCTGAATGGCCTCCTCCTGCACCCATTGTCTGTGTATCTATGTAACCCACGGATTAAATCATAACCTTCCTTGCTCTATGAATTAGTGACAGTTCTACGCAATAAATCACGCCAAATCCTTTGCAGTATTCCTGAGAGCTGCAGTGACCTCAATATTAATAACCTGCAACAGCTTTTACCCTCTGGAATAAATATATTCCATAATGTGCAATTGTTTCTGTTTCAAAGTAGTTATATATAAGAGGCAAGTTATTTGTCCACAGGTTTCTTTAGTCAGTCTGGTGGCATTATGCTGTAGTGTGTTATATTCTAAGACGTTGAATGCTGTGACTCATCAGTTCAGTTCGGTTCAGTTTAGTTTAGTTTAGTGTAGTTTATTGTCATGTGTACCAAGGTACAGTGAAAAGCTTTTTTGTTCCATGCTAACCAGTCAGCATAAAGATAATACATGATCACAATCGATCCATTTAGTGTATAGAGACATGACAAGGGAATTTTGGAGGACCAAGAACCAAGAACCAAGAACCAAGAACGTTAGTTCTTGGTTCTTGGTTCTTGGTCCTTGGTCCTCCAAAATGTTCCAAGTGGAATTTAAACGTTCAGTGCAAGGTAAAGCCAGCAAAGTCCGATCAAGGGTAGTCCGAGGGTCACCAAAGAGGTAGATAGTAGTTCAGCACTGCTCTCTGATTGTGATAGGATGATTCAGTTGCCACTGAAACTGAAGAAGTAACTGTCCCTGAATCTGGTGGTATGCGTTTTTACACTTCCATGCTTTTTGCGTGATGGGAGAGGGGAGAAGAGGGAGTGGCCAGGAATCTTGATTCCTGAAATCCCTATTCCAGTTCAAAGTCTGTCCAATTTACTGGCAACTTTTTCTTGTGATTCTATAAGCTGGCGTTTGCCATTTCATTTTTGCTTGCATTCATTTTTCCTCGCGTTTTCTTGCTCAGGTAAAGCTCTTAAGGATAGCGGAGTCGGGGGGTACGGGGAGAAGGCAGGAATGGGGTACTGATTGAGAATGATCAGCCATGATCACATTGAATGGCGGTGCTGGCTCGAAGGGCCGAATGGCCTCCTCCTGCACCTATTGTCTTTTGTCTATTGTCGTTCCTTGCTCCTTGCTTGCAATCTTCGCTATGCTGACTCAACTGGCTCAACAGGTTGCACTCTGACCTTTGAGTCAGAGGTTTGAGGGATTAAGTCACATTTGGGAGGGACAAGACTGAGTACAAGACTGAGCAAATGCTACACTCTCGGAGCTGTCGTCTTTCGGATACATTGTTAATCTGAAGTTCTGTCGGCTTCTTCAGATGAACCAACAAAAAAAAAGATCTCACTCCACTATTTCGGAAAAGAGCAACTGCGTGATCCCCAGTATTTATCCTTCAATTAATGGCATTGTCTGATCATCTTCACATTGTACCCTGTGGCATCACAAACGAGACGCCCCTTCATAAAGTTATTCATTGGTTATAAAACAGCCACATGACCCTGAACAGTGATGGAGAAATGCAACACTTTTCTTTTCACCTGTAAGTTTTAGTTTTAGTTTTGGAGATACAGCGCGGGTCTTTTAGAATATAGATAAAAGGGGCATCAAAAGATTGGATGCTCTTTCCCAGTGTGGAAATGTCAAAGACTCTTTAAGGTGAGGGTGCAAAGTTTAACAGAGATGTGTGGGGCAAGGTCTTGTCTGGACAGAGTGGATGTGGAGAGGATGTTTCCACTAGTGGGAGAGTCTAGGACTAGGATGAGAAAACATTTCTTCACACAGAGAGTGGTGAGTCTGTGGAATTCTCTGCCACAGAAGGTAGTTAAGGCCAGTTCATTGGCTATATTTAAGAGGGAGTTAGATGTGGCCCTTTTTGCTAAAGGGATCAGGGGGTATGGAGAGAAGGCAGGTACGGGCTACTGAGCTGGATGATCAGCCATGATCATATTGAATGGCGGTGCAGGCTCGAAGGGCCGAATGGCCTACTCCTGCACCTATTTTCTATGTTTCTAGAGGTCATGGCCTCATAATTAAGGGGCATTCCTTTAGGTAGGAGATGAGGAAGAATTTCTCTAGTCCGAGGGTGGTGAATCTGTGGTATTCATTGCCACAGAAGGCTGTGGAGGCCAAGTCAATGGATATTTTTAAGGCAGAGACAGACAGATTCTTGATTAGTACGGGTGTCAGGGGTTATTGGGAGAAGGCTGGAGAATGGGGTTAAGAGGGAATGATTGACCAGCCACGATTGAATGGCGGGGTAGACTTGATGGGCCGAAAGGCCTAAATCTGCTCCTGTCACTTATGAACTTATGAACTTATGAAACAGGCCCTGTTAGGCAGTAAGGCAGCAACTCTACCACTGTGTAATGAGAAAGGGGAACATTGCTTATCTTCTGGGAATCGTGTTCACATATGAGAGATACTTCTATGAAAATTGCAAGTGATTTATTCAGTCTGAAATTAAGAACTTAAATCTAAAAATAGCAAAATACAAATCCACGAAAAGGGGACTGACTGTGAAACTACATTAATTGGTTCATAGAGTTACACAGCCACCACCGAGTTGTCAGTACATACAATCACATCATTTGGTATTGTTTCTGTTTCTGTCTGTATTGTGAGGGTCATACTGACCATGTTAGCTAAAATTGAGTTGTCAGCTACATTAGCAGCATAGCAATCCGAACCCTTCGAAAAGGTCATAGGTTGTAAGGGCATAAGTGATAGGACTAGAATTCGGTCATTCGGCACATCATGTCTACTCCGCCATTCAATTATGGCTGATCTATCTTTCCCTCCTAACCCCATTCACCTGCCTTCTCCCCATAACCTCTGACACCTATACTGTTCAAGAATTGATCTATCTCTGCCTTAAAAATATCTACTGGCTTGGCCTCCACAGCCTTCTGTGGCAGAATTCCACAGATTCACCACCCTCTGAATCTTTTTTTGTAAACCGGCATCTGCAGTTCCTTGTGTCCACTTCAAGTTTTTAGTAGTTTTGCCATTCCTCTAAAATGCCTTTGGATGTTATTTCAGAACAATTATGTTATATTAATGCAAACTATTGCTGTTGATACCATTTCCAGGAGGTGCTGAAAACAAAAAGAGAGCAGTCCAAACTTTCAAAAAGCCTTTGATGAGCTCCCACACAGTAGAACACATGGTACTGGAGGTAGGGTATTGACATGGATAGAGAACTGGTTGGCAGACAGGAAGCAAAGAATAGGAATTAACGGGTCCTTTTCAGAATGGCAGGCAGTGACTAGTGGGATGCCGCAAGGCTCGGTGCTGGAACCCCAGTTATTTACTATATTTATTAACAATTTAGACAAGGGAATTAAATGTAACATCTCCAAGCTTGCAGATGACACAAAGCTGGGTGGCAGTGTGGGCTGTGATGTGGATGCAATGATGCTGCAGGGTGACTTGGATAGGTTGGGTGAGTGGGCAGATGCAGTATAATGTGGATAAATGTGAGGTTATCCACTTTGGTTGCAAGAACAGGAAGGCAGATTATTATCTGAATGGTGTCAGATTAGGAAAAAGGGAGGTGCAACGAGACCTGAGTGCCCTTGTACATCAGTTACTGCAAATAAGCATGCAGGTACAGCGGGCAGTGGAGAAAGCTAATGGCATGTGGGCCTTCATTGCGAGAGGATTTGAGTTTAGTAGCAAGGAGGCCCTAGTGCAGTTGTACAGGGCCCTGATGAGACCGCACCTGGAGTATTGTGCGCAATTTTGGTCTCCTAATTTGAGGAAGGGCATTATTGCTATTGGAGTACAGCGTAGGCTCACCAGGTTAATTCCCGGGATGGCGGGACTGACATACGATGAAAGAATGGGTCGACTGGGCTTGTATTCACTGGAATTTAGAAGGATGAGAGGGGTTCTTATATAAACATATAAAATTCTTAAGGGACTGGACAGGCTAGTTGCAGGACAAAATGTTCCACATTTTGATGGAGTCCAGAACTAAGGGTCACAGTTTAAGAATAACAGTCAGGCCGTTTAGGACTGAGATTAGGGGGGAAAATTTCACCCAGAGTGTTGTGAATCTGTGGAATTCTCTGCCACAGAAGATAGTGGAGGCCAATTCACGGGATGTTTTTAAGAGAGAGTTAGATTTAGCTCTCAGGGCTAAAGGATTCAAGGGATATGGGGAAAAAGCAGGAACGAGGTTCTGATTTTAGATGATCAGCCATGATCATATTGAATGGCGGTGCTGGCTTAAAAGGCCGAATGGCCTACTCCTGCACCTATTTTTCTATGTTCCTATGTTACCCAATCTGTTTTGTTCCCTTGCACCTCCTAGTGGCTGGTTGTAAAATGCAAGAGATTGGACGGCCATTGCAGCGTTGACGATTGAAGGAGATATTCTATCAAAATGGAAAGCCAAATATCGTGAACACGTAAAAGGGCGCTTGTTACTTAACTCGTCCCATGAGCCATACTAACGCAGCCAACATGTCAGGGTTTAATGGAGCCATTCAGTTATCCGTCAACACATTGTGGACGTGTAGGCAAAGCAAAGGCCAAGTAAATGTAACTTGTTAATAACCACGTCATCTGAAGCATGAATTTATGCAATGCATGCAGGCCTGGGAGAAACAAAATAGAAAGAGACTGGATATCTTTGCCTTGAGTTTCGGTGTCAACGAAGGAATATATAATCCAATTGCTTGATTTCAATGAATAAAATCTATTCTACTGATAACTGATCCACACACTTCAGACAATATAACGCCTTTATTCCTACTCCAGTTTGTGTAATATTTACAGCCAAGAAAGATACTTTCGCCGAGCTTATTTTTTCAATGGCATTGATTATTCTCCAGAGACTGCCAGACTTGTGTCAATATTTAGCAATCCCCGTCAGTAATTCAGCTCTGCCGATTTATGTTTTATTAACATAAAAACGAGTGTTCCAGTGCTGGAAATTGTGTGATTATTTTAAAGCTCAGACCGAATCTAGAACAATGGGTCGCTCTGGGTTCGTGGAGAAATGCTGAAATAATCGAAACGGTCACTACGTTTTGAGAATAGACACAAAATGCTGGAGTAACTCTGCGGAACAGGCATCGTCTCTGGATAGAAGGAATGGGCGACGTTTCGGGTCGAGACCCTTCTTCAGACTGAGAGTCGGGGGAGAGGGAGACACAGAGATAAGGAATTGTAAGGTGTGAAAACGAGGCATCAAAAGGGATGGAGCTCAAGGAAAATGTACAATAGATCATTATTAGCTGAGAGAAGGTGACAACGAAGCAAACAGATAAAAAATTAATCAGGGGGACAGTCAGACTGGTCAGAGTACCAGGAAGGGGAAGGGATGGAGAGAGAGGGAAAGCAAGGGTTATTTGAAATTAGAGAAGTCAATATTCATACCGGGTGTAAGGTGTAAGGTGCCCAAACGAAACATGAGGAGCTGTTTCGCCCATTTGCTCGAGGGTCTCTACCCGAAACTTCACCCATTCCTTCTCTCCAGAGATGCTGCCTGTCCCGCTGAGTTACTCCAGCATTTTGTGACCATTTTCGGTGTAAACCAGCATCTGCAGTTCCTTCCTACACATTTCGTCCACGTTTTGGTTACTGATCTCAGAAATAAATATTGACGGATATTTGATAAACGCAGCACTCTTTTTTTTTAGTTTTGATTTCAATTCAGGGAATGTTGTTTGCGAAGTGTGTAGAAAGGATTTGCAGATCATGGTTTCTACCAAAGATAGACACAGAGTGCTGGAGTAACTCAGCGGGACAGGCAGCATCTCTGGAGAAAAAGGATGGGAATCGGGAATCTGAAGAACTGTCCCGACCCGAAACGTCACTGGAATTTAGAAGGATGAGAGGAGATCTTATCGAAACGTATAAGATTATTAAGGGGTTGGACACGTTAGAGGCAGGAAACATGTTCCCAATGTTGGGGGAGTCCAGAACAAGGGGCCACAGTTTAAGAATAAGGGGTAGGCCATTTAGAACTAAGATGAGGAAAAACCTTTTCAGTCAGAGAGTTGTGAATCTGTGGAATTCTCTGCCTCAGAAGGCCATGGAGGCCAATTCTCTGCATGTTTTCAAGAGAGAGCTAGACAGAGCTCTTAAAGATAGCGGAGTCTAGGGGGTATGGGGAGAAGGTAGGAACGGGGTACTGATTGAGAATGATCAGCCATGATCACATTGAATGGCGGTGCTGGATCGAAGGGCCGAATGGCCTCCTCCTGCACCTATTGTCTATTGTCACCCATTGTTTTCCCCCAGAGATGCTGCCTGGCCCGCTGAGTTACTCCAGCAATTTGAGTCCATCCAAGTTTATTTGCGAGTCTTCTTTAAAGTCAATCCAACAAAAATCCGCGCTGCAATTCGGTGGCGAAAACCTGGATTAAATGAGGAAACAAAAAAAATCAGAATCGCCTCATTCTTGACACTATTTGGAAGTGGGGGGTTATCATGACTGTGGGGGAAGGTGCGGTTGAAAGGCGGGGTGTAAACCCGGACGAACAGGTGAACACTGTAGGTATGACTTGATTTAATAAGTATTTTCAAAGGCAATGAGTAGAGCGATGCGCTGGACTTTGATCAACACCGAGCAGAAGGTGCGGATATCATCAGCAGAGGAAACACTTGGCGGTTTCTTTCAAGGTGCCCAACCGGGTGCACCCCTCTATAAAATAAAAGCGGTTCTTCATTAGTGGTTTTACGACGTTTATATCTGAGCTCCCGCCCTGATCGGTCTAGCGGGAGTTATGGAAACTGATACACGACAAGTGAAATATTATGGTATGGGTGAAATGCTCTCTATAAAACGATAAACTCCCAAGTGCTGATAAAGAGAGAGGACTGAGGGTGAGAAAGCAGCTCAGAGCACTAAACCTTTCTTTATGAGTCCAACGGAGAGTGTGCAGTTTCTAATCGGGATTTTACAATGACAATTGGATTTTTAAAGTTATCTATAAAACAAAATAGAGCTGCTGGAGTGTGTGTGTGTGTGTGTGTGTGTGTGTGTGTGTGTGTGTGAGTGTCTGTGTGTGTGAATGTATGTAGGTGTGTGTGTGTGTGTGTGTGTGTGTGTGTGTGTATGTATGTGTGTGAGTGCGTGTGCGCACGTGTGTGAGTGTGTGCGCGTGCGTGTGTGTCTGTGTGTCAGTGTGTGTGGATGTGTGTGGGGGAAGTGTGAGCGAGTGTGTGTGAGAGAGAGAAAATGTGTGTGTGCGTATATGTGTCTGTGTGCATCTGAGTGTGGGCTTGTGCGTGTTTATGTGTCTATGTGTGTCTATGTGTGTCTGTGTGTGAGCCTGTATGTATGTGTGTGTGTGTGTGTGTGTGTGTGTGTGTGTGTGTACGTGTGTGTGTGTGTACGTGTGTATGTGTGTGTATGTGTGTGTGTGTGTGTGTGTGTGTATGTATGTGTGTGTGTGTACGTGTGTGTGTGTGTGTGTACGTGTGTATGTGTGTGTATGTGTGTGTGTGTGTGTGTGTATGTGTGTGTGTGTGTGTGTACGTGTGTATGTGTGTGTATGTGTGTGTGTGTGTGTACGTGTGTGTGTGTGGGGGGGGCGAATATTCACAGCGGGACAGACAGAAGTGTAAATCTGTGGAATTCTCTGCCTCAGAAGGCAGTGGAGGCCAATTCTCTGCATGTTTTCAAGAGAGAGCTAGACAGAGCTCTTAAAGATAGCGAAGTCTAGGGGGTATGGGGAGAAGGCAGGAACGGGGTACTGATTGTGAATGATCAGCCATGATCACATTGAATGGCGGTGGTGGCTCGAAGAGCCGAATGGCCTCCTCCTGCACCTATTGTCTATTGTCTATTGTCTATTGTTGACAGATGGGTTTGACCTCGCACCTGTCAGCCTACCTGGCTTCTAACAGATAACGGCTGTGGTCAATGATAAACCAGACACAGAGTAACTGGGAGAGGCAATTGAAACTTTGGTCTGGAGTGACCCGAGTTGTGGTCGCCCGGGGCCATCTCCATTGTAAGTGGCGTATTTTCACTCCACCCGCCTCCCAGAGACGGCCTCTATTTCCAGTTGGCACCCACGATAAAGGTCCCTCTGTTTCGCCACTTTCGAGTGCGCTGAATGTGCGCGATTATTATCCACGCCAAGACTGGAGCGAAGTGTTTTCCATTTTCCCAACCCCTATTACCATTCAGACAAGGAAGCTAACGCGCAGCAGCCCCGTCCTTGTAATAGAGTCACTCCACAACTTTCATGCGTCGTGGGGGTTTGGCGCTGTTTTATTTACTGAAGGCCAAGTGTTACCAGAGTCTGAAGAAGAGTCTCGAGCCGAATCGTCACCCCTCCCTTCTCTCCAGAGATGCTGCCTGTCCCACTGTTACTCAGCAATTTTGTGTCTATCTTAAATGTCACCATTCTCTCTCTCTCTCTGTCTCTCTCTCTCTGTCTCTGTCTCCCACTCGCCACCCCTCCTCCCCCCTTCTCCTCTCTTTTCCCCATCTCTCCTACACCACCTCTCTCTCTCTCTCTCTCTCTCTCTCTCTCTCCCTCTCTCTCTCTCTCTCTCTCTCTCTCTCTCACACACTCTCTCTCTCTCGCTCTCTCTCTCTCTCTCTCTCTCTCTCTCTCTCTCTCTCTCCCTCTCTCTCTCTCTCTCACTCTCTCTCTCTCTCTCTCTCTCTCTCTCCCTCTCTCTTTATCTCTCTCCTTCTCACTCTCTTTCTTTCTCCTATGGTTGTATTGATTTGGCAATAAGCAAGGTTGCACGCATTTCCCTGCGAAAGGGTTCTTGAGTGCTGTATGATTCTCAATTGCGGACCGTTTCCCAACATCTCCCAGAAGCAGAAAAATGCACCGTTGTTGCCTGCAGACTGATAAATTAGCTTGAGCGCAGGTTGGTGCTGATTCTTAAGGCTGCGAGGAAGGTTAGACCAGACCAGAAAACAGTGAGATCCGGCTCCTCCACTTGGCTTAGATCGTGAAACCTGAGGTAACAAGTTTATATACGAGCTTCACGTCCAGGACAAAGAGCAGGCGACAGAGCCAGTATAATAATAAAATTAAAATATATATATATAAAACATAATGCCCTTGGCCGCTCACAACACTAACTCCCCCCTCTCTCTCTCTCTCGTGCCCTCAACTAACACTGAGTGCACCTAAAGTAAAAACAAGGCAATCGGTATCACAAAGCGATCGTTAATCTTCCTGGGTCTCCGTTATCAGTGTATCCTGTGTACACGAGAGGGGTTTACCAAAGTAACACATATGGCCAGTTGGGTTTCTTTGCTCCTTGGATACCGAACGATTTATTTGATTCGGGGGATCTCGGATCTGTTGGTGGCGATGGATAATGCAAGAAAACTTTTGAGGTTGACACCTGGGACGACGCTGTTGGTTTGGCGCGTGTTTTCATTTTATTTTTGTTTGGGCGGGGGTTTGGGTTCAAATTGGACGCTGTCAATATAGCAAGGAAGAGGAGCGAGAGAGAGATATCGAGGAGCGTTGATTTTGAGACCTCGATTATCAACCAGAAGAAGCAGCCGACTTCTTCTCTCCCCCCACGGGAAGGAGGGAAGGAGGGAGGGAGGGAGGGAGGGAGGGAGGGAGGGAGGGAGGGAGGGAGGGAGGGAGGGAGGGAGGGAGGGAGGGAGGGAGGGAGGGAGGGAGGGAGGGAGTGAGGGAGGGAGCAGGTGGTTGAAGAGGCGGCTGCGAGGGTTGGTGGGGGGGGGGGGGAGGGGGAGGGGAGAAGGCAAGAGACTAAAAGCGCTATCAAAAAGTAAAGTGTGTTTGCATTTATGGCCAATTTATTACCAATGAACATATGGTCTGTATTTCGCCTCACGTCATAATCGGGAAGAGCAAACAGCGGGCAATCTGAGAGTGTGGATGGTGTATGGCCACTCGCCTGCTTGTGTAAACGCACTTGGACAATATTAAGAGTGGATCTTTTTTTTTTTTTTTTTTGTGAGTCCCCGGGTATATAAAGCGCATCAGTCTTATCTGTGCACGCACTCCTGACTTTCCATTTGGAGCTACTTCAACGACATCCGAGCATTTAAAAAAAAAAAAAACTGGCCGCATCAGTCACTCCTCTCCGGCTCTTTGACAGGTGAGTACACTCCGTCAGCACTTTTATTTTCTAATGGATTTGCATTTCATCCAATTCGCGGCACTCGGGGGCTGCTGCTTTTCCCGTCCTCGGCTGTAAATGTTGGTTGGATGAACTTCAAAAGGATGAAAATGGATTCAAATAGAAAATACCGTAGCTGGAATGAAGGGATTTTTTTAATTTTAATTTCGCAGCGGGACTAAGTCCTCTCAACGTTCCCTTGTCATCCGGATATTTTACCGGTTGCAATTTCCAATTAGAACGAGGAAATGTCCACACGGGAATATCTACCGATATATTTCGATTGCATTCAAAACGCATCGGCCGCCAGCGCACTTTAATCGTTAACTCGCAGTGTGTTGTTTTATAACCTGGATGTCCTGGCTACGCGAGATAGCAGTTACCACGCTATCAGGTCGGAGCAAAGGTAAAACACGGCCACGCCACCCTGCTACGATCTACAACTTCAGCCCTTCAAGTTCGCACTGTTTTACGCACCCCAAAATACATCGCACACACACACACACACACACACACACACGCACACACACACACACACGCGCGCGCGCGTACATCGCTCCACCGTCTCTTTTCCCAATTCCCCAGCTAACTCAGGCCCCCAAATTCATTCCACTGAGTATATTGTGCCCAATGGTTGTTCACGTGAATAGACGGATGGACCCATTCTGAATAGTGGCCAAGCACAAAGTGAATAGAACTCACCTGGATTACGATGCGTCCATCGGCGAAGCTCAAGCGAGAATTGGAATTGGAATTAAAAATATACCCATTTGACCTACAAATTCACGGCTCCGATGGGTTTAATAGGTGTTGATGTGCACACGCCCAGTGTACTTCGACTATTCAGCCCGCCACATACTCAGACTTTCGGACTAAATTTTACATTTGAATTTTGAAAGAGAATTGTATGATATCTTTAGCAGTATCTGAAGAAATCACCCTTATTAAAAACGTGTTGAGATCGCTGTTAGCAATCCGAGAAAATTTGTACATAAATTGTGTTGAGGCTCTACATTTAAGTGGGGGGAGGGGAGCGGGGGACAGATCCGGGACTGTTGATAAACCTCGTATAAACTAGGTGTCGGTGTAGTATAAACTAGGCAAGAAGCGTCAACCAGCCCCGTTCACTAACATCACTGTCCACCTTTTAAGTCCTCCCGGAAACACTTTTTTTTATTGAGGGTGACTGCAAGCTGCTGTTGTGACAATTCTCCGTTGTGTCAGTAGAGTTCGCCAGTGTATTAGGAGTAAAAACCCTTGCCTCAGTTGACGTGTAACCGGCCACCGACTCCAATTGCTCGTCGGTTTCGGCTGTACTTTGCGGTTCCTGTCCTGAGTACAAACCTGGCAACAACAACAAAAAAAAGAATTGTGGGTACACATGTAAAGAAAAAGGTCCGCTATTAAGAAATGTCTCTCAGAAGCTGAAACCAAAGGTCATACATAGGTGTTCTTTTGTAAAGGCGAGGCCTGCCAGTGGACACTTGGATCATGATAATCCCATTCCTTCTCTCCAGAGATGCTGCCTGTCCCGTTGAGTTACTCCAGCATTTCGCGTCTATTCCAACCTCTCCAATACTACCTGGACAGAACAAGGTTAATTTTCTATACGTTTCTTCGCGTCTTAATTCAAAGAAATGCAAAGTCACTTTTTTTTTAACAAAATAGGGTATTAAGACTTTGCATAATGTTAGCATTTAGCATTTTGTGCATATACTGCATGCGGTCCTTCAAGCTAATAATTTGACAGCACTGACTCGCCTTTTCCAACCAAGATATTGGTTCTCCTCCCTAAGGAACCGTCTTGTAAATAAGTAACACCTCACACCATTCTCCCAACAACATTTTTTTTTTAAGAACAAATTAATTAAATGTCTTCGCCCTTTGATTTTTTTCCCCCCCAAGCTAGAAAAGGTGATTGCAAATTAATCGTTTTAAGGTTAAAACGCCGCTGCTTTGGGCTTAACAAGAAAGGAAAATGTTTTTGAAATCTCCCCGTGGGGGAAAGAGGCAAATCCTAATATGACATGTTTAATCATTAGAGAAAGTGAAAGAATAAAGCGAAAGCTTTCGCCTCTGAGGGAAAGAGCTGTTTTATTTTCAAATGAAACGTTAGCAAATGAGGCTCGAAAAATACGACCGGGGGCGTTATTTCAATCGGATTATAGGATGCTGCGTCGTGTCCTCTAGGTAATAGCGAAATAGACTGCCCACAAAATCTCCGTGCGAGATACCAACGCGTTCCTCTTGAATAAACTCATCGCCTGGTGCGACCTCCATTTATCCACAATACGCAGTGATTTTTTTTTTGCTTCTCTTTTTTTTTCTAACTTTAACTCCTCGGGGGAGGTGGTTGGGGGTTGGTTGGTTTAAACGACTACTTATTATTGAGAAGTCTTGGGTTCGGGCGTGCAGAAAAAAAAGCCTTCAGGAATCTTATGCTAATGACAATTTGAGCAGCACAAATATCACCTGAGGACATTTTTCATTGCGTTATCACCCCGGGAACCCTTTGATAACGTTTACAATCTTACACCGCAGAACAAGCAATTAACTATCTGTGAAGCATAGAACAATTAAATTTTTAAAAACCGTATCGGTTAAGACATTAGCAGCGATGGCTGCTACCAATTTTATCCCTCTGGATACCTCTTTCATTGTTCCTACCTGTGACAAATCCCTTTATTGGCGGTACAAATGCGTTATATTTAATTACTGTTCTACACGGCACGCCCAGACCAATATTTCGAAGTTGAAAACGGACATTTTGTCAGTTGTATTTTTTTTTTTTAACGGTTAGCGATTATCTCTTTTAAACAGAAATGAACTTGAGAATCTGTGCGTCAGTCGCGTTGTTTCTCATTATAACGTCCACTTTCTGAGAAGTTCGGAGCCAATACATAATTAGTTTAAAAGATTACATTTTCCCGTGAACGAATCAGGTCCCGATCCGAATGAGCAATTTGCAAGCTTTCCCTCCGAAAGATCAAAATTGTCCTACCCTGCCGTCGATATTCTTATATAATTTACTGAGTATGTTATCCACAGTCTGTAAAAAATAATTACATTTTTATAATCCGACAGGCGAAGTAAAAATAAACGTTAAAGCTATTATGTTTTAACATTCTATT